>NC_056684.1:116323229-116588229 GCF_018350215.1 Panthera leo
TAAGTCATTTTCAGTGGGTCTCCCAGTCCTCCTCTCGGTTCCTTACAGAGGGCTGCCTTTTTCCTTCTCCACCTTTCTCTTTTAACTTCTTTCTCCTTTTCCGATGAGATGGGGTGGGGGGAGAGGGTAGCGGTAGACATGTTTGACTTCTCTAAGTGGGGGGGTGAGCATAAAACTGAGTTCAGGTAAAGAATGAAGTGCTGGACCTGAGCTGGGAAAAAAGTTAAAGAGGAAAGAGCTTAGGTGAGAAATGTGTGGTCTTCAAAAGTAAAACACTAAGGGGAAATTGGGAAATTGCTTACTCTGCCATTACTCTGTCAACTGTTTTTTTCTGTGACTTCAGCTGCACCAGATAGCCACTGTCTCCCGACCAAAGTCTGGGGACCACTTTTGAACAATAGTTAACTTGTCAATGTTCTCTTCCTCCCCATAGTAGATGCTCAGTTAACAGAAAGTGTGACTGACTTACTGACTTAACCACAGGAAAAAAGACAGGCTTACTTGTTCCTTAAAATAGCCAGCCCAGGGGCGCCTGGGTGGCTCAGTCGGTTAAGCGGCCGACTTCGGCTCAGGTCACGATCTCGCGGTCCGTGAGTTCGAGCCCCGCGTTGGGCTCTGGGCTGATGGCTCAGAGCCTGGAGCCTACTTCCGATTCTGTGTCTCCCTCTCTCTCTGCCCCTCCCCTGTTCATGTTCTGTCTCTCTCTCTGTCTCAAAAATAAATTAAAAAAACGTTAAAAAAAAAAAAAATAGCCAGCCCAGTTTGCTATCAGATGAGTCCCTCCTTCATTAATTTTGTGAGGAGGATAGGATAATAGGTGGAACACTTAAAAAAAAAAATTATACACTAGGTCTCTCTTATTTTCTCTAGGGGAATGAAAAGTATGAGAAGCTATTCAGGTTTCAAGATAAGAGGGCACACTGTTGTCTAGCTCCCGGAGAGGTGATTTCCAACCATTCTTACATTTCATTTCTGTCCCGTCAATTGGTTGAATTAAAATTGTATCCTGAAATGTTGTCACATTCTTTGAGATTCTTGGAGTCCCCTAGAGGTGGTGTGAAACCACAGCTCAGAATCACTCCTTGGGGATATAATCCCTTGTCCAGAAAGGCAGTTTAATCTCTCAGGTCTGGAGGAATGTGATCTGGATGCTTGAATATTTCTCTTCTGCCTTTTCTAGTTTGTTACTTCAGATCTCTGTCCTTATCACCACGACTTTAAACTTGATTGTCAAGTTCACTTTCTTCTTAATGGTATAAAATAGAGGCAGAGTCATGGTACTTTTTGGAAGAATTTGTGTCTGTCTTCTGCTATTTCTGGATACAAAAGGCAAAGTAGACCCATTCTTACAGGTTTCAGTGCTTAAAAAACAGGAACAACAAAGATGAAGGAGAAAGGAGGGAAGGAATTGGGGGAGGGAGGAAGGAAGAAAGGGCCAGCAAGAAGGCAAGAGTCTGGTTTCTTTCCTTTTTCTTTTTTTTTCCTTTTGAGAGAGAGAGGCGAGGGAGGGCACAGAGAGAGTTGGAGAGAGAGAGACTCGTAATCAGGCTCCATGCTGTCAGCACAGAGACTGACGTGGGGCTTGGACTCAGGAACCCTGAGATCATGAACAGAGCTGAAACTAACAGTGACACTTGAACGCTTGAGCCAGCCGGTGCCCCAAGAGTCTGGTTTCTTAAGCAGTTACTGTTTTTCTTTTACAGACCCCCCCACCCCCCGCTCTTTTTTTTTTTTTTTTTGACATGTTTATTGAATGTAGTGTACCACTCACTGCAGTCATGGGGGTTTCAAATCTGGGAGAACACTGTTATCTATAAAATAGTTTCTTAGTTACTGTTTCTCAGATGTTTTTTTAGCACAAGAGAAGACACAGTTAGTTCAGATTATTTCAAATTTGTTAGCCGTTTTCCTCCAACGGCACAGGACAACATTGTTTTTCTGTGACCTTTAAAAAGGCCACAGGGTCTGTTAGATGCTGGGATGCTCCCTGTAACCCTGTCTAGATTCGGCCCACATTCCCAAATGAGATAATGAATACAAAAATGCTCTCTAGTAAACTGTAAAGTATCATAAGTAGAAGTATTACAAATAGTATCGTCTGTAGTCTTTACTATTATTCTCTGCTAGAGTGGGTGACTCTCAATACTCTGTTTAGTTCATGACCTCCATGTGAGAACTGACTGCTTTCGACAATCCTGTTTCCAGGGAATAGCTGTTTCTTGATTATGCCATTTTTTTATCTGCTTGGACCTTTTGCAGAAGTAAACGATTTGCATATTGAACAAAAGGTGTAGCATATATTGCATTAAAATGCGTTTCTGACATTTCATAATATTTACAAATACAGGGATCACTGCCCCTCATATACGGCAATTATTGTGTATTGGCAATGACCCTAAAGTTCCTGGCCACGTGAAAAATACCTTGCTTTTGTAATTACTATTTCAGAGTCTCAGCCACACTGCTTGTTCAGCAGGGGGACTGCTTCTCTGGCAGATGGGCTTGTAGCCTCTGTTGAGCTTCTATGTAGAATATTCCTGTTTTGATTTAACTCTTCACCCTCAGGCTTTTTAATTTGTACATATCCATGTGAAAGACTGTTCCCAGAGATGTGTGGCCTGGTCTACAGCAGGTATAACTTGCAAGGAGAATTAGGAGGGGGAGAAAGACATTTCCTTCCTCTCTCTCCCAGAGTGACTGGAAAGCAGAACCATTTTTGTCTGTTTCAAGTCCTCAAGCCCCTATGGGAGAAGAGATGCTGCTCCTGCAGATACGGTCCCAACAAGTGCCTCCTTCAGTGGGATGATGCCATGTCACATTTGCAAGCAGGACTGAGCGTGCTTCTGCACTGTCAGCGGCTACCTCATCAGAAATGCTTCCTTGGATTTCACAGCAAACCTGTACTGACTCTGCGGGAGCTCTAAAACCCTGTCCTGGAGATCTGACATTCGTGGTAGCTTGCTGATAGTTTACACGGACAAGCCACTTGGACTTATTTCAGAACACTGCTTGCTTGCTATCAGCGGCTTGTTCCTCTGAAGGGAGGAGATGGGCTAGTTATTGCACGTATTCTAAGACTGCCTGATTAGAGGGACATTTCTTGCTTACGTTGTATTTTCTTTCCCTTCCAATATACAGACCTTCCTCAACTTCGGATGGGTTTCATCCCAAGAAACCCATCCTAAGTTGAAAAGAGTGTAAGTCAAAAGTGCATTTAATACACCTAGCCTACTGAACATCAGAGCTCAGCCTAGCCTACCTTACGTGTGCTCAGAACACTTGCATTAGCCTCAAGTTGGACGAAATCATCCCACATAAAGCCTGTTAACCAGAAAGTGTTTAATATCTTGTGCAGATTGTTAAATAGTGTACCGAGAGTGAAAAACAATGGCTGTCAGTGTCCTTGTTGCTTACCCTTCGGATTGCGTGGCAGACCAGGAGCTGCGGCTGGCTGTCACTGCCCAGCATCGCGAGCGAGGATCTTAACACGCATCACTAGTGGGGAAAAAGACCAAAATTCAAAATTCCAAGTACACTTTCTGTTGCTTCCACACGGTCGTAAAGTCGGAAAATCATTAAGTTGGACCATCATCTAAGTTGGGGACTATCGAAATCAAATCAAATATATCGAAATCAAATTCTATGAAATGCTGTGATAAAGTGGAGTCCTAGAATTTGCTTTTAGGAATTTTGGATTGTTTAAAGCTCAGTATTGTAGCTAGGCTAGCAAAAAAGTTCTCTGTTATCTTGGACGTGATGTCTTGGCTGAATAAGAAAAAGAAGGGTAAGTAAGATTGCAGTGGAAACACTTGGTTTACCTGATGAAAACATTTGAACTCTTATTAGCACAGAAGTCTCCTCCTTCAAAAGAGATGATATTTAAACTTAATTATTTAGGCATTTTAAGTTGTTTGAAATCAGGGCAAAATCAAGAGTACCCAAACCTACAGTGAAAAGAAAGTCCCAAGTTGTAGCTTCCACATCAATCAGACTTATTTACACTGCAAGGAAGAAATTTCCTGTCTCCACGTCTAGTAAGTATATATAATCCTCTACTGCATCTGAGGTGAATGAGCTCTTCTACTGGGCCATTTATTAAATGTTAAGTTCAATCCATTGGTGAGTAAATGAACCTAGAGACCATGGTCCATATTTAGAGTGTTTGGCTAACCTAAGAATTCTCAACGTTTGTTAGTCTGTGATCTCTCCACTTTAAGGAAATACAGGCCTAACTGCATAGTTATTTGTTAAAAGTAGCAAAACAAATCACTTACAGGGCAGGAAACAGATGGGTCGTTGCATACTTCTTTCTCTAAAAGATAATCTGTGTTGACACCCTGTGTATTTCATTCGAACAAGAGGTTCCAGTCCTTTGCCAGATTCTCTCTTACTGCTTCAGGCGAGCAGGATAGCCGCTGGAAGAGCATTCCTCAAGGTTCTCCTTTCCATACCTTTTCTATCGGATGGCACAGAGGGATTCTGTACACCTGGGACCAGCAGTGGTTGCCTGACTCCTGGGGTAGGAGAGACAGAGGAGCCAAAGGCAGCTTCAGGGCTGGCCTCCTTCCCAGCACCCCACCTCCTTCATTTTTCCATTCTCCATGCTTCCCTCCCTGCTCTGTGACATCCTGCTCCTCTCCACAGGTGACCTCTTCACCCCTTCCATCCCATGGTCCGCTTGCCTTCGAGATGTTGATTCTTAGTCGTGTCATTCTGTCTCTCCCTTCTCATCCCTTCTTTGCCTGTGAACAGCCTTCAGCTCTTTCTCTGTCCAGCACAGATCTTCCCGCCTGTCTCGGGTCTCTCTCATGCTGTCCTGTCTCCAACATGGGGAAGACAAGCATGGGGGAGGGGAGGGTTACCTCATCACTCTCTTATACCTTTCGCCCTTAAGTTTTTTGTTTTTTATTTTTTGAGATATGATATACATGCAATCAAATGTGTCAATCTTAAGTGTTAAGATTTAGGTTGTTTCTAGTTTGGGCTGCTATGAATAAGGCTGCTGTAAGCAACCTTAGGAAGTCATTTTGTGGGCATATATTTTCATTTCTCTTGAGAAAATACCTAGGAGTAGAATTGTTAGATCATAGAGTACATGTATGTGTTTTACTATATAAGAAACTACCAAACTCTTTTTCCAAAGTGGTTGTGCCATTTTCTACCAGCAATTTATGAGGTTCTAGTTGCTTCACATTCTTATCAGCATTTGGTGTTGTCAGGTTTCGTTTTGTTTTGTTTTTAATTTTAGCCCTTCCTGGTGGGGTAAGAGTGAAACGGTGTCTTGCTATGATTTTAGTTTGTTTTTTACTGAAGTCTTAATGATTTGGGGCATCTTTATATATCTTTTTCATGTGCTTCTTGGCCATTTATATATCCTTTTTTTTTTTTTTTTTTTGGCAGAGTATCTGTTTTCAAGTCTTGATTGTTTTTCCAAGTTATTATTGAATAATCTTTTAATTCTTGATATATAAGATCTCAAATATACATTAAAATATATATTTTATATTTAAGATATATATTTAAACACAGACACATACATGGTGCCTCTTGATGAGAAGGTTTTGTTTTAAACTTAGGCTTGGTCAGCGCTTTACTGTATGTTATCTAAGAAATCCCTGCCTGGCATGCCTGGGTGGCTCAGTCGGTTGAGTGTCTGACTTTGGCTCAGGTCATGATCTGGCGGTTCTAGCCCCACATCAGGCTCTGTGCTGACAGCTCAGAGCTTGGAGCCTGTTTCGGATTCTGTGTCTCCCTCTCTCTCTGCCTCTCCCCCACTTGCTCTCTCTCTCAAAAATAAATAAATGTTAAAAAAAACCTTTAAAGAGTAAAATAAAATTCTAAAAAAAAAGAACAAAAAGAAATTCCTGCCTGTCCAGTTTTGGGAATATATTTTCCAATGTTTACTTAAAGGTACTTTATGGTTTCATCTTTTACATTTAGCTTGATAACCTAACTTTAATTTTGTGTGTGTGTGTGTGAAATAAGGCAATTATTGAGGTGACTTTTTTTTCATATGCATGTCTAGTACCATTTATTAAAAGACATTTTTATTAACTGAGCTGGTGTCTTGGTTGAAAAGCAGTTGACCGTATATTTATGAGTTCATTCCTGGACTCTCTTCTGTCCCATTGGTCTGTTGTCTGTTCTTATGCCAATTTTATGCTGCTGTCTTGAGTACTAGAGCTTTATAATTTTGAAAACAAATAATGAAGTCTTCCAACTTTGTTCTTATTTTTATAATTGTTTTGACTATTACAGATTCTCTGCATTTTCATGTAAATTTTAGAATCATCTTGCCTTTTTTATCCCCCCATAAAAATACTAGATTTGTAATCTCTATACCCAACGTGAGGCTCAAATTCATGACCCTGAGATCAAGAGTCACATGCTGTACCATTTGAGCCAGCTAGGCTCCCCTATAAAGCTTGCTAGATTTTGATTGGGATTTCATTGAACCTAATTTTCAACTTGTGGAGAATAGACATTTGGGTAATGCTCAGTCTTCTCGTCCACAAACCTCTCCACTTAATTTCTCTCAGCAACATTTGGTAGTTTTCAGTAGAGAGGTTTCTCACATCTGTTAGGTGTGTGAGATTTTTTTATGCTTCTGTAAATGATCTTTTAAAATTTCATTTCTGATTATTTACTTACTATTTGTATATTGACCTGCAAACCTCCTAAATCACTTGCTAGTTTTAATAGAGTGTGTGTGTGTGTGTGTGTGTGTGTGTGTGTGTTGTATGGGATTATTGGTTAACATAGATCATGTAGATGTTTAAATAATGATAGTTGTACTTCTTCCTTTCCCATCTTTATACCTTTTTGAAGATTCATACTATTCACCAAGATTTGTTTTTCTTGGCCTTACTGAACTAGCTTAGAACTTTCAGTATAAGACTAACCAGAAGGGATGAGACTGAAATCTTTGCCTTATTTGTGATTTCAGGAAAAAAGTATCCAGTGTTTCTCTGCTCCGTTTATACCTAATTTTTTTACACAGTGGCTTTTGCTCTTAACTCCTGTAATTCTTTAATCTCCTTACTTCCAAGTATACAGAGCTAAGCCAACTGTTCCTGGGCTTTCCTTTGTTTGTGACATTTGTGCTACATTATCCTCATTCTTCTCTTTGTTTTCTGCCTCATCTCCCTGAAAGTTACCTCCTCCTTCTCTTTTTCTTCTTCATTCTCTCACCTCCATGGAAATAGCTTCTTCTCTTTCACTGGCTTTCTTATTATTATTCATTTCTTCTTCTTTTTGTTTAAGTTTATTTATTTTGTGAGAGAGGGACAGAGAGAGAGGGAGAGAGAGAATCCCCAGCAGGCTCCCATCTATCAGCACAGAGCCCGACGTGGGGCTTGATGTCACAAACCGTGAGATCGTGACCTGAGCTGAAATCAGGAGTAGGATACTTACCCAACTGAGCCACACAGGCTCCCCTGTTCATTTACTCTTATAGCACGTATTTATGGATCAGGCGCTCTGTGGTCAAGTGTGCTGGTATCTGGCACCGTACAGGTTGATAAGGCCTGGTCTCTGTCCCCAAAGAGCTCACCCCAAAGCATGGGAAGTGCTTTGAAAGAGCGGATGGCTCCTTGGAATCCCTTGGCGGGGGTGGACATCTCACCTGGTCTAGGGGGCAGGGGGAAAGCCTTCTGGGCAGGGGCCTGCACTGCCTCTGCCCTCTGCATGTGCAGTTACCCAAGATCACAGGTGGCGCTCCTTTTATTCCTCTGCATGTGGTCATACCTGTTCTCAGTCATTTCCAAGCCATCCCTGAGCAGTTGCCACATCCAGCCAGAAACACAGGTGTTGGGATCACTGTGGTGCTTAGCCCTTTGTGTCCTCTGTGGTTTTCTGTGAAGAGCTAGCCTAATAGTTCTTTAGCACTTGATGGTAGTAACTTGTTTGTCTTTTCAGGGACTCTGCAGAATTTTATATGCATCAGAAATGATGTTTTTGAATAAACGAGCTCCTTGAAAACTATTGTTTTTTTCTTTGTGTCCTGTATTTTATTACTAGATAGATTTTTAAATTAGTTGAATTATGAAAATGACTTGAGAACATATTAATTTTTCAAGATAATTTTTGTGTTGGAATGTTCCCGTGAGGGCTCTTTTCCCTCCAAGCTACTGGACAGTAGGAAGTAGCTTTCTGGCTTTCTGGCTTGTTGCTGTTGGAAGAGCAGACTCATGGTTGTGAGCTACACTTCTTCAAGATTTCTGCCTAGGGTTTTCATTCTGTTTCTTTATCTAAACAATGTCTTTTTCTTTTTCTTTGCTTGTCAGAATGCATCTCTTATTAAAAAGCTCTGCTTATTCTTGTAAAGCCATAATGATGCCACAGAACGCATTTCTTAAAGTAGGTACCAACTAAGGATTAATGTATTTTCAGATCATTCAATTATAAAGCTATGAACAGTGTCTTAATGCTAATGGAATAGATACGTGAAGGGTTGTTTAGTGATTTCACCGGAATGAAGGTGAAGCAATTAAATGCATTAAATATATACAAATTGAATTATATATTTCTTGTTTCAGGCAAATGTATGCTATTTAGTATCCATTAAATGTGTCTGCATAGCTTTACTGTGCTGAAAAATGATGTGAGTCTGTAAACCTAATTATGTAATGAGAAGTCTGTTATCAGCATTTTATTCACTGAGTTTTTATCATTTACCAAATTTACATTACTTTGAAAGGTAAAGAACTTACCTTTTATTACCAATGGATTTTTTATTTCTATCCTTACAGAGAGGAGTGTAGTGATTATTGAAGGTATTTATGTATCAGATAAAAATCGATGTGTGTGTGTGTATGTTTTATTGTCATTTTTTATTGCCCTAAAAATTCAGTTATTAGCATATAGTCAACAGGAGAAATCAGTGTTTTAAATATAATGTACACTAGGATGTAAACATTTGTAATATTCTTAATTAAAAATAAAATAAATATGGTTTTCAGTATAAAAGTGAAATGAAAAGACATGATTATATATACACCTGCTTACACTGTTGGACCAGGAGCAGTTTTTGAGCCTTACTCCCCAGACTTTGTATTATTACCATTTTTGTTTTTAAACTCAAGTTTGTTTGTTTGTTTGTTTTCCCTTAATATATGATTACAAATGCTTTACCTTTATTATAGCTAATAAGAGTTCATAGTGATTCAGGATCAGTGTTTTTCAGTGCTGAGAAAGATTTGAGAAGTCCTTCTGAAGGACTGCCATAGTGTGGCTCCCTTGGCCTTATTGAGGGCCTCACAATGGAGGATCCATTTCCCCATAGATTGAGATTTAGTAGGTATAAATTGTTCTCATTGATTTATTCTCTTAATTCCTACCTTTTCAATTATCTTACCATCTTTTAGGCAGAGTCTTATTTGTGAGAGATTTTTTTTGGTAATGCCCTTTGTCTTGTTCTCCTAGGCAGAGTGCCTGCTTGCCCTCACAGGGAGGGGGCTCTCCCACAGGGAAGCCAGGTAATTCCGCTATGGCCATTGCAAATCAGAGGACCTCTTTTGATTATTTCTGATGTTTTATTTATTTTCTTGTTCTCTCTGCCCAGATTGGCCAGATAGAGTTAGATCTGACAAGGTCAGCTGCAAACATGTGATATTTTCAATCACAAGTTGGCCAATCAGGAGGTTTCTGTTTAGTTACTTGAACTAGGTCACCAGACACATTGTGTTAATCCTTTAGTTTAAATGGGCCATCTGTTGAGTCACCCTGGTAATTGTTCCCTTTTTGAATGCCTGTGGACCCAAGTTAAGCTGCAGCCAAGGGTGTTAGGAGTCTTTTCAGAGAGACTAATGCACTGCACCGTGGGCCCCTCTCAACTGAAACTTGCTCTTGGGGAGTCTCTGTTGCCCACTTATTTGCTTCTGTATTCCTTTTCGTCAATTGTGAGAGTTGTTCTGTATTGTTATTATGTTAATTGTGAGAGTTTGAGATTGTAAAAGTTGAGGGTCATGCTTACTGAGGATAATTAGAAAAAGGGACAAGAGGGTTTGGGAGTAGGAAAAAGAGGCCAAACATTTGTCAGTAGCAATAGTTTATTTCTTTGCTGGGAAGCTTTGGGAAAGGGAAGGGAGAGGATGGACAACAAACCTATTCCGTGTATTTGGGCTTTTCTGTCCCTCAGGAGAGGCCCCTCCGAATGGTATAATGGGGGAAGTCAGAGCTGAGGGTTTTAGCAGAGTAATTTAAATGAGCTGCCCACAGCATCTGAATTGTGCATTTTAATTTGTGTTAACTGATTTTCTGGGGAGATCTGGGAAGTAAGAGTCAAAAACATGGAGTGTGAAGTCTGGAAGGCAGTGGCCACGTAGATGGAGCGCCAGACTGAGACAGACCTCTGTGAGTATGTTATCTGTGAAAAAGAAATACCAACTCTGTCCTGGGCCCTCTTCTCTTCTCTCCCGAGGTGATGTCATCGAGTTCTGTGACTCTCAGTGCCATCCGTGTGCCTCTGTGATAACCACTTCTGGGTCTCCAGCTCAGACTTGCTTCAGATTTAGATTTTCAGCAGCCTCCCTGGTGTCTCCACATGTCTAGTGGACACGGTTAACACAGAGTTCTTGGTTTCTATGTAAAGTGAGCCACTCACCCTGGTCTCGCAGACCTCTGGTTTTAACGCTGAAGTTCCCACCTCTCGGGAAACCTCTCAGTCCTAGGCAGACCAGCCTGGTTGGCCCTGTGACTTACAGTCCTTAAACCTGGTTCTCTGCCACTCTGAATTTCTCAGGAGAATCATCCACCCAGAACCGTCCACCCATCTCGACATTCAAGAGTTGCCCTTAATTCATCGTGTTATACATCCAGCAGTATGTCATGTTGCTTGCTGACATCTAAATTTTGAGCGTGCCTGGTTGTCTCTACCTTCAGAAACACCCACCTCTCTCCATTTCTGCTGATCCCACCTTAATGCATGCCATGTGCATCTCATGCTGGGTCATATCACGAGACAAGGCCACGGAACCCTGCAGCGGCTTCATGTTGTCTTACCAAGACCTCCAAGCTTCCTTACAGTCTGTTGCCATCTGTCTCTCCTACCCCAAGCCACTCCCCCTCCCCTCCAGCCATATTGGCTTTCTTTACTTTGGGCTTGCAAAGTCCGTTCGTATTTTACATCTTTCCACCTGCTCTTCCTTCTGCATGGAATGTCCTTCTTTGGGGCAGCAGATTCCTTCTTGACATTTAAGTCGTCTTATCTCAAATGACTTCTTCACAGAGAGGCCTTCTTTGACCGACCAGTTGACGAGAGTAGGCAACCAGCCGTCTTCCGTACAAGAATGTAAGCTCTTGGAGTGATGGTTTTGCCATTGTCACCATCGTATCCCCAGGTTTTGGAACAGTTCACAGAGAAGTTATCCAGGAAATATTATTAATTGAAGTGGAGAATAAATTTAAGTACCTCAAGGCATCTAATTAAAACTTTGAAGGAAAGAAGATTTTGAAAGATTTTTAGCAAGCAAGTGGACATTGGGGGGTATCTGTTATTGCTGCTACAAAATGTATAGAATCTCGTTGAAGGTAATGTCCTATAATGACATCATCCTTTATGTTAGTTAAAATTCTTTAAGAACCTTTTCAGGTTTATTCACAAATACGTTTTCCTGGGGTGCCTGGGTAGCTCAGTTGATTAAGTGTCCGACTTCAGCTCAGGAAATGATCTTACAATTCGTGAGTTTGAGCCCCGAGTCAGTTTCTGTGCTGACAGCTCAGAGCCTGGAGGCTCTTTCAGATTCTGTGTCTCCCTCTCTCTCTGCCCCTCTCCTGCTTGGGCTCTCTCTCTCAAAAATAAATAAACATTAAAAACAAACAAACAAAACAAATATGTTTTCCTATGTCCTATATTTCCTTTGAGTTCATAAGTCATTCAGTGGTCAGCTGAATTATATTAAATTAAATTAACATTAAAACTCCAAGAGCAGTTTTCAAGACTACCCTGAGTGGAAGAGTAGAATTGTCATCATGTACATCAGTCTGTGGGCCATGAAGAGAGCCTGGGAGCCTTCCTCACTTGACTTTGACCTAAGAGACTAGTTTTGGAACTTGGGTAATTATAAACCATTGCATTTCAGTGTTAAAGATACTTCCATAGCAGGGTCTGAGCCTCCGGACCCTGGCACTTGAGGCCAGGCAATTCTTTGTGCTGGAGGCTGTCTTACTGTAGCATGTTAGCAATCTCCCGTGGCCTCCACTCCCTGGATGCCGGTAGTACTGCTCCCCATTTGTAACAACCACAGATGTCTCCAGATACTGCCAGATGTCCCCCTGGGGACAAAATTGAAACCCACTACTCTAAACAGTTACTGTATTTTCTTCCGTATGCTTTACTCTGGGAAATTACTATGTAAAAAAACCAAATAGATGGCTGGTTTTGGGGGCTGGGAAGAGGAGGGAATGTAGCAGACTTTTAAAAAGCTATTATAAAGAAAGATTCTTCATCTTACATCATTACTAAGTTATAAGAATCTATTTTCAACTTAGCATGCCTCTCTAATTCCACGGTAAGCTTTGCGTTAGAAACCCTAAAATATTCTGAAGGAATTTGTTCTTTCAGTGTTTCTATATTTTTCGCCTGCTCCCATCACCATGGAGCCGAATGCTTTGAGAGACATGTTAGGTTAAAAACAGTAATGACAGAAGAGGAAAAAATGTGTTTCTTCTGTTTCATTTTTCCTTCTTTTCAGTTCTTTACCTCTCAGTCAACTGAGTGGGATCTTTAATTTGAACGTTTTAAAATTGGGCATCAAGGTAGGAAAGGCATGTTTTTCAGAGCATTTTTCCCCCCTGGAAAATGCTCATGTCAGAATTTGAGCAGACCTATGAATTGATACTCCAAGATCATGGAACACGTACCAGAACTGTGTAGGGAGAGAGCCTTTTTCCTTGGCCCGCTCCCATTTTACAGATTTATGTGCATCAGAGGTCACATTGAATTGCTTATTAGGATTCTTCTACATCATATAGAATTTTTTTTCCCTACATAGAACGCAAATATCAGAATGTATGTATGCTTGTTTTTAGTGTAGAACTGATTGATTGTTTGAATAAATGTAGTTCGTATCAACTTTCTTAACTGAGAACTTAATGAAGCATTAGGTAACCAGAGATCACCTATTAATTGAAGACTTTGAATTTCTAATCTCCTTCATTAGTAGTGGAGATGTTGCAGATTGATGTTGCACATAGTATGCTTGAACTTGAATCAGTCTTTTCCTATGCACAGGAAACTAGAGATGGCTCACTCAGACTGTCCTTTGTATTTTTCAGGTGAGGTTTTTATTTGAAATTCATACCCTGGCCCAGTTATATACTTTGAGTTGACCCATCTGAATGGAACATTCTGCTCATTACTTTCACATGTGCCAAGGATTAATATCAAATCAGAGAAAACTTTCCCCCCACTCATATTTATGAACATGGTATCTTCTGTTAGTTCTAGGAACATGTACTGATGTTATTTCTGTTCAGCAAAGGTGGTTTGGAGAATTCTTCTGCTTAAAAACTGCATTTTTTCTAAACAGTTTAATGTCTGTTAATATTAATTATTAATCCCATGGTGGTTTCACTGTGCTGAAACCTTCCAACATTAATTTCAGGAAGCTTAGATGCCTCATTTCTTTTTAAACAATATTACTGCTTCCTCTTGCATGAATGAAGACATGGTATTGAATTTAAGAGTGGATGACCTTAAATTGTGGAATTTAAACATCAGAGACTTAAAAATAACTGCAAAGATTAAAAAACAGGAAGTTTAAAAACTTGTATCTGCTTTTGTGCTATGGGCTAGTGAGAAAAGACTGCCTTTTTCTGTTTCGTGAATTTAGCTTCTTATCAGTTAGCCCCAGGGTGAAATTTAAGGAGACATTCTTTGCATTCTTGAGTAAAACTCCCCCCACGTGACCTTCTGTATAAAGAGCTGGTGTGTGCTTTTCTTTGTTCATTTGTATATTGATCTGAACAAAGATAACAATTCACAAATTACAACATCCTCTGATTTTATTTTTATAAAAAAATTTTTGGCAAGATTTTGAATGTTTTCTTTCTTGCTCCCCTTGCCCGCGGTACCCAGACTACCCTGCTTTTTACATATTAGGAGTTTAAGTACACATGCAGAAAGTTCCTCCCTCCCTCTTACATTTTTTATTTTATTTATTTTTATTATTATTATTTTTTTAATGTGTATTTATTTTGAGAGGAGGAAAGTGTGAATGGGGGAGGGGCAGAGAGAGAGAGAGAGTGGGGGAGAGAGAGGGACAGTCCCGTGTAGGTTCCATAATCAGCTCAGAGCCTGATGCGGGGCTCAATCTCACAACCATGAGATCATGACCTGAGCCAAAATCAAGAGTCCAGCGCTTAACCAACTGAGCCACCCAGGTGTCCCCCTCTTACATTTTTTAGTATTGCCACTCTTTCTGCATGTATATATACACATAGACACTCCCACCCACATACATGTATATTGACATATGTATGTGTATGCCTGTGTGTGTTTATTTTTCTATGTTAATTTTTTTCCTTTGGCTTTCAATTTAAGCAACAGATACTTCTGTAAGTACCTACTATGTGCCAAGTGCTGTGCTGGGAGTGTGATGAGCTGGTAGAGAGCCTATCTTCTTCGAGCCAGTGGAAACCTAGAGTACAGAGTAGCACGCAAAGGGAAGGATGACCATCGCTGTTAACCTTACCAACCCTGACATACCGCGTGCTGTGGTATTCTCCCCATCCACGTATGTGCTGTTGTTATTAGGGTTTCTTCCTCTTTACAGGGTTGAGATCAGATTATACATGTAAGTTTTTAAATATAAACATAACATTATACTGTGTTCTCTCTCACTTTGAACGTAATTGTAATGAGTATATAATGTATTGTGGACATTCCATAATTTCAGGGCGTTTAGGTTGTTTATAGTTCTTTTATTTTCTTTTTTAAAATTATTGTATTTCATTTTCATCAAGCAAAGTGTCCTCTTTAGTTCCCATCCCCTATTTTTCCTATCCCCCAACCACCTCTGCTCTGGTAACCAATTTGTTCTCTGTAGTTAAGAGTCTGTTTCTTGGTTTGTCTCTCTCTCTTTCTTTTTTGTTTGCTTGTTTTGTTTCTTAAATTCCATATGGTATTTGTTTATCTCTGACTGATTTCACTTAGCATTGTCCTCTCTAGCTCCATCCATGTCAGTGCAAATGGTAAGATTTCATTATCTTTTATATCTGAGTAATATTCCAGTGTGTGTGTGTGTGTGTGTGTGTGTGTGTGTGTGTGTGTATACCATATCTTCTTTATCCATTCATCTATTGACAGACACCTGGGCTACTTTCATAATTTGACTATTGTAAATAATGTTGCAGTAAACATGGAGTGCATATATCCCTTTCAATTAGTGTTTTTGTGTTTTCTGGGTAAATACCTAGTAGTGTGATTACTGGATTATAAGGTAGGTCTATTTTTAATTTTTTGAGGAAGCTCCATACTGTTCTACACAGTGGCTGCACCAGTTTGCATTCCCACCAACACTGCAAGCGGGTTCCCTTTTCTCCACATCCTCTCTAACACTTGTTGTTTCTTTTGTTTCTTGTTAGCCATTCCGACAGGTGTGAGGTGTGGTATCTCATTGTAGTTTTAATTTGTATTTCCCTGATGATGAGTGATGTTTGGCTTCTTTTCATGTGTCTGTTGACCATCTGTATATCTTCTTTGGGGAAATATGTTTTCATGTCTTCTGCCCATTTTTAAAAAAATTTTTAACATTTATTTATTTTTGAGAGACAAAGAATACGATTGGGGGGGGGCGGGGCAGAGAGAGGGGGAGACACAGAATCTGAAGTGGGCCCCAGGCTCTGAGTTGTCACCACCACGTGGGGCTCAAACTCACAAACCATGAGATCATGACCTGAGCTGAAATCAGACGCTTAACCGACTGAGCCACCCAGGCGCCCCTCTTCTGCTCATTTTTAGATTGGATTGTTATTATTTGTTTTTGGCTGTTGCGTTGTATCAGTTCTTTATATATTTCAGATAGTAACCCTTAATCAGATAGGTCATCTGCAAATATCCTCTCCCATTCAGTAGTTTGCCTTTTAGTTTTGTTGTTTCCTTTGCTGTACAGAAACTTTTTATTTTGATGTAGTCCCTATAGTTTATTTTTGCTTTTATTTCCTTTGCCTCAGGAGACATATCTAGAAAAATGTTGCTACACTCCATGTCAGATTACTGTCTGTCCTTTCTTCAAGGATGTTTATGGTTTCAGGAACCACAGTTAGGTCTTTAATCCATTTGAGTTTATTTTTGTGTATGGTGAAAGAAAGTGGTCCAGTTTGATTCTTTTGCATGTAGCAGTCCAGTTTTCCCAAAGTCATTTATTGAAGAAACTTTTTCCCATTGCATTTTCGTTTCCCCTTTGTCAAAGATTAATTGAACATATAATTGTGGGTTTATTTGTGGGTTTTCCGTTGTGTTCTATTGATGTGTCTGTTTTTATGCCAGTACCATACTGTTTTAAATATTATTGCTTTGTAATGTAACTTGAAATCTGGGATCGTAATACCTCCAGTTTTGTTTTTCTTTTTCAAGATTGCATTGGCTATTTGAGGGCTTTTGTGGTTCCATATAGTCCTATTATAAATAATGCTGTCACGAACATCTTTTGTGTAAGATTGTGTCTTTTGGATTATTTCTTTAAGAAATTTTCAGGAATAAAATAGCTGGGTAAAAGTATGTAAACATTTTGTAAAGGCTCTTGGGTACATATTTCTGTAAGTTTTTTTTTTTTTCTTTAAACTAGTTTTCACTCTACTCCCAGTAGCCAGTGAGCACATTTTATAAAAAATAAATAAATTTTAAAAACCAAGGACAACCTGTCCCCCCCAAAAGACGTCTTTTCATTTGTGTTTATTTACTAAAGAGAAACATTTTTGAAATGTTTAACCAATTATTTATTATTTCCTTCTTTGTGAATTGCCTATTAGCATTTCTTTTTTTTTTAAAATTTTTTTAATGTTTTTTATTTATTTTTGAGACAGAAAGTGACAGAGCATGAGCAGGAGAGGGACAGAGAGAGAGGGAGGCACAGAGTCCGAAGCAGGCTCCAGGCTCTGAGCTGTCAGCACAGAGCCCTATGCGGGGCTTGAACTCATGAACCATGAGATCATGACCTGAGCCGAAGTCGGAGGCTTAACCGACTGAGCCAGCCAGGCGCCCCTATTAGCACTCCTTTTCCCAGTTTTCTTTTGGAGTCTTAGTATCTAATCTTGATTTACAGTGACTCTTAATATATATTCAGTATATAAACCTGTTGTATCTGTTGTTTCCTTACTAGTTTTCGGTTTGCCTTTTAGTACACAGATGTCTCAAAGGTTTATGTAACCAATACTGTCTGCCTTTCTTTTCTGATTTCTTTCTTTACTTTTATACATAGAATATCTTTCTCCATTATATATCATTTATTTCCCCTGACATTTTGTATTTTTAGTTAAATTCTTTGTACTCCTTAATTTCCTAAGAAAGAAGGTCTGCTCTTTGAACCAGGAGGACATTGTTGCCGGTGATAGTGACTGCAGGTTATGTTTTTGTGTTTCTCTGCATGGAGGGCCCACTTAAGCTATTTGTTACCTTCTGACTTTGCTCTGGTTTTCAATACTGGAGTGCCTGTTCAATTCCTATCATTCCCATTCTATTAAACTTGAGCCCTCATGGAGATACTTTATTGAATACAAAGAATGAAAAAATAAAATTCAACTAAAGTCATGACTGACTCTTAATTGAGTTCATACTTATTTTAAGGGGCCCAGCAATGAAAGTTGGCTCTTGTCAGGTGTAACTGATATAAAGAAACCTACCTCACTTTTCCATGATGGGAATACTGTAACATTAGGCTTGAGTTGACTGCCAGAGAGAATGTAAAATATTATTTCTGGCTTATTTTATGATGAAAACTACTGATTTTCTAATTTGTACAAGTTCAGTTTTTAAAAATATGTAACTCATTTGAAATGAAAATACTTCCAATTGGCTGGAAAATGAATACTGCTAAACTATATTGTAAGTAATTATTAAAAGTATTAGTTTTTGATATGTTAATGTTGCCTTCCATAATTTTTAAGCCAAAAACCCGTTTTTAGAATTAATATTTTTGGTGCCATTCCAGATCCAATAGGTCAAAAAAATATTTTATTGAATTCAAAGCCTAAGTATTGTATGTTGCCCTTATGTCATGTTTTACTTATTTATTGTATTTCCCACTAAATGTAAACATTTTTAGGGCAGTAACTAAAGCACACAGAACAATGCCTCAAATATTTTTTGGATAATAGATATTTGCAAGTGGATATCAGGGAATAGCCTGAAAAAATAGAGGGAAAAACAGTAGTTTTGTTTGAGTGCCCAGAATGCATCAGCCATTGTACTAGATACTCATTGTTTTTATGACTAATATATAGAGCCTTTTCTAATGATGAACCTGATTTTTACATTTTCTGTTAATTTTCTGGATACATTATGAGCAGTCCATTGTTAGGAGACAGTAGGAAACTGGCCATGTGCGGAGTGCCAGCCAGTTTGAAGATAGACTTCTGTTCTGAGAGAAGGTGTGTCAGGAGCCTCGATGAACCACTTCCTGTGCTTCCATTTAACCAACTGTAATCAGAAGTGGCATGGAAGGCTGGTGAAAGCTTTTGGGTACTGTGGAATTGGCACACACACACACACACACACACACACAGGTGATTTGCTCAGGAAGTTTTGGTTTATGAATCTGAATAATCTGTCACGTATTTAATTTTCTGAAACATTTTAAATGTATACAAACCTAGCAGCAGATGCCAACATTTTTATTTTCTGTTCAAACTTAACTTCACTTTTTGTAGAGAAAAGCATAGCATGATAAAAAAGTATTACAACTTTTTCTTAGTATGTACTGTTTGTGGATTTTTTTCCCTCAGTGGCATTGGACACCCTCAAGAATTGTGTCAGGATTGTGTCAGAACATTATGAAAGATCATGGTGTCAAACATTTAGGACAGTAAAATCTTATAGAGGTAGCCTTGTGAAATACTGTAACCTTTTTATTGATCTGACAGATTAATGTACAGTAATCAAGGGAACACTTTTTTTTAAATCAAAGGATTTGGACCTAGTTCCTGATGCATCACTAGACTACTTTGAACCTGATTCACCTTTATAAACAATACAAAGTTTTCTGCATTTTTTTCCTGCCACATGTAAAATTTAATTTTTGAGATTTCCAGAAAGTCCACGTTTTCTGACTTTTGAAAAATAAGAAGCCAGCTCCCATTTAAAGTTGGAAAGAATTATGTAAGTTTATTTTTTGTGTGAAGAGTCTTATCACTTTCTTGAGCAAGATTTGACGTGGAGTACTTTTCTTGATCAATCATTAAAATATAGGCTGAGAGAAGGAGACTTCTTTATTAACACCCCAAATTTATACTTCATGTGTAAGATTTTTGATATACTTTCTAGTGGACTCTAATTACTGTAGGAGCTAAATTTAGAGAAATATCTTAAAGATCCTATTGTAATCTACCATTTCTTTGTTCATTTATTTCTTCATTTCTTTACCTACAACCTCTTGTTTAAATATCTGATCAAAATAGCATCTACTTTTGTTAAAAATTAAATGGCAAATGTTTGTGAATAAAAATCACCTTTGTGCAGATTTATTTCTTGTATCGGTTAGGAATGTGATCTGCTTCAAGCATTAAAAAATCACTCTTAGTTCAAACAAAGGAAAGTTGATTTTCTGAATAAAGTCATCACTTCTAGGTCTGGCACACATGCTCAGGGATGCCACCAAGGACCCTGGATTAGTGTCTTTCCTCCGGCTGGCCTTTGTTAACGTAAGATGCCCATTGGTCTTCCTGGCTTCCTGTACTTCCAGGAGGAAGAAGGTGGTAGGCAAAGCTGTTACTAGGCTGCACACATCTGCTTACTTCTCACTGGTCAGAACTGGACTAGGTAGTTACCCCAGGGTAACTACCTGGGGCCAGGGGGCCCCCAGAGTCCTTGACTGATTTAGGGAATTCCTAATCTCTCCCCTGGTGCTAAAGCGGAGCCTCCTGCTGAGGTGCTCCCAGGCTGCCTGAAACAAATTGAGTCTGTTGTCAGGAAGAATTGGGAGGGATAAACTTGAGGTAGGCCGTGGATAGTGTCTGCCATACCCGTTGGAGTAAGTATGGTGTGTACCAGATGAGTTTAGAAACCCTGTGCATTTTCAGTTCCCTCCACCCCTTGGTTTCCTGGAATAAATTATAGATATTTTTTCAAAATTTCATTTCAGATAATTCTTACCATAGCTTGTCATTTTCATGGGTGACTCAGATATTAGGACTGCAAATGCTGTGTTTTAGAGTCTTCCTTAATATTATGATGGGACTTTAGTGTAATACTCTAAAATTGAATATTGAAATCTGTGTGAAGAATTTGTACTTTTTATTTTTTTTATTTTTATTTATTTATTTATTTTTAAATTTTTTTATTTTTTAATGTTTATTTATTTTCAAGACAGAGAGAGACAAAGCATGAACGGGGGAGGGTCAGGGAGAGGGAGACACAGAATCTGAAACAGGCTCCAGGCTCTGAGCTGTCAGCACAGAGCCCGACGCGGGGCTCGAACTCACCGACCGTGAGATCATGACCTGAGCCGAAGTCGGCCGCCTAACCTACTGAGCCACCCAGGCGCCCCTGAAGAATTTGTACTTTTTAAAAGGAGTTCTTTTTCGTAGTTATCTAGAGGATTAGTTCTGTTTTATTTGTGATTAAAACCTGAAGATGATTCATAGACAATAGTCACCAAATATATACAAATTCGCATTCTACCTTTTAAGTTCCATGTTATGTTATAAAATGTTTCCTGTGTAGTATTATGCCATTTTAAAAATCCTTTGGTGTCTTAATTTATATAACCATTTTGCAGTTCTACATTTAGTTTACTTTCATTTTGTGCTATTAGTAATGCTTTCATTTACATCTTTCTTTGTATAGATTGATTTTTAGTGTTATAGTATTTTCTTTAAAATTCCCACATTATAATGGCTTTTGAAGCATTTAGCTAGTTGCCCCCTAAAAGCACTGTACTGAAGAATTAGTTTGATTTTTTTTTTTTTTTTTTTGGTATGGCAGTAAAGTGAAACATTTTCTTTCGTATTTTCTTTTCTTGTGAATAGGCTCTTCCTGGTCTTTTTCAATTTGGTGCTTTTCTAAATGACAAAGTATATTTTTTACTTTGTAAAATTATACATTCTCATTTTGGAATATTTGTCAGCCACATGTTGTCATCTCACAAACAACTATTAGTATTTTCTGAACAATTTGTGTAAACTCTTTATGTAGGTGATTATATATTATATATTTATTTGAGTCTATGTGCCTGATAATATTAGATGCTGGGAGTGCTATGATCCATATAACACCTATCATCTCCATGACATAAAAAAATAATGGTACTTTGCCCATTTTTTCCCCTAATATTTGTGTCATTTCATTTTAGATCATAGTGAATTATGCAGTTTCCAATAATAATTTATAGGGTTTTTGTTGTCTAAAATTAGTACCTTTACCAAAAATAGAAGCCATTCCTTTAGAATTCTTGTATAGAATTTTATTAAATTCCTACTTTGTGTCAAGTGGTCTTATACTTTTGTTCTTGTTTTAATTATTTACGTGGAATACCAACAGGTTTAATGATATTGCCTAAAATTGCATTTGTGTATGTTGATAATGTATGTAAAATTTTCATTACAGTGCTTGGCAAGTTGTAATTTCTCAGTAAATAAAACACAAGAGTTTAGTTTTCTCTAGTATCTTGAGAGTTGAAATTGGAACCCTATTTAACTTAGAATTTAATAGATAACCTGCCAGCTTTTATTTTATTTTATGGTTTGCATTTTGCATGTATTTTTTCCTATGCATATGGAACATATAATGCATGATATCTTCATTTAATCAAGAAATTAAAAATTTCTTCAATTTGGAAAGAGTTAACAACTATTTGAGTATCTCATTTGGAAAGTATTTTATTGATAATTTTTTTGTTTCTTTTTTAGTTTTTTTGGTCTTTTTCTGGTATTCTAAGTCCTTATGCTATGTTTTTAATCGGAAATCATCTGTGTTCTTGCTTATTCATTTTCAGATGTTTAAAAATATCCAGTGGTGGGGCACCTGGGTGGCTCAGTCGGTTGAGTGTCCGACTTAGGCTCCCGTCATGATCTCACTGTTCGTGAGTTTGAGGCCTGCATCGGGCTCTGTGCTGACAGCTCAGAGCCTGGAGCCTGCTTCAGATTCTGTCTCCCTCTCTCTTTGCCCCTCCCCCACTTGTGCTCTTTCTCTGCCTCTCAAAAATAAAGAAACGTAATTAAAAAAAAAAATTTTGTTTTTAAATAAAAATATTCAGTGGTTTATATATTCTAATTTCCAATTTGCTTCTCTTTTATTTCTACTAATGCGATTTTTATACGTATTTTATCATATTACGTTCATTATAGCTTATTAAATGTTACTTTTTTCCTTTATTTACATTTTCCTGTATTTTTGTGAAGGTTATGAGTTGAATTCTCAGTTTATCCTTTACGTTGAAAGTTACAAATTTATCTTACTCTATGATTTTGGCTTAATGTATCTAATAGTCTAGAAATTTCACTTTTCAATTTTCAGGAATTCCTAACGATATCTTCTCATGTTTCAGTTCGCTCCTATAGTTATTATTTTGTTTTTATTGGACACGCCTAAAAATTAAGCTTTGACTAGACTAAGTTTTAAAAAAAAAATCCTATTTTAGATTTTTTAAGTGCTTATTGTTGGGTCTGTTTTTATATAGATACCACAGACAGTGAGTGAACTGACTAGAAAGGCGATCCTCTTTTTAGGGAATAGCGGTCAGGATAACTTTATTTGTGTCATGAATTTTGTCCTTCATTGTCTCTTGTCATTACTTTGTGTCCTCAGTGTGTGTGACACTGACTGCCTTGCTCCGTTTCTTCCTGCTCTTGGCGCAATCGTCCATGCCTCCCTCTGTGTCTTCCCTGACCTTGTTGCGAAATGAGATTCTCAGCGCTCATTCTCCCATCTCCTGCTTTAGTCCTCTTTAAAGTATAATGAATTTAAGATATTATTCATTTCATTATATATTTATTATTATATATATTGATAATATATATTGATTATTTGTTGTACGTAATCTTTAAAAATATTATTATTTATTTTTTTGTCTGTCTCTCTCCCTAGACTATAACTCCAAGGAAGGCAAAGAATTTTGTTACTTTCATTCAGTGCTGTAGCCTCGGTGCCAAGAATGATACCTTGTATAGAGTAGGCACACACAGTAAATATTTGTCTGATTAATAAATGAATGTTATTATTTTCACTTTGATTTCTCTTTTTATGTTTCAGTTTTTTCCTTGATTTCCTTTGTTAATGCTTGACATAAAAATGTCATATTTAAAAAAATTTTTCTTAATGTTTATTTTTGAGGGAGAGAGAGAGAGAGAGAGAGAGAGGAGAGCATGAGTGGAGGAGGGGCAGAGAGAGAGAGAGGGAGACACAGAATCTGAAGCAGGCTGCAGGCTCTGAGCTGTCAGGCCAGAGTCCGACGTGGGGCTTGAACTCACAAACTGCAAGATCGTGATTTGAGCCAAAGTCGGACGCTTAACCTACTGAGCCATTCAGGCACCCCAAAATGTCATATTTTATTACAGATGTTTCTGTTACCATAGCACCAGCTGGATGGTTTTATTTTAAACTTAATATCCAGTAATTTTGCCTCATTTGTTGTTTTTTTTTTCTTTTAATCCAGTTTTGTTAAATATCTCCTTTAAAATTTTCTCTGTCTTCTTTTGGTTTATACATTTTGAATGCAACAGGTCGGGAGTTTTTGTTTTATTACACATTCGGATTCTACCTATAAATTGAAGTAATTTGCTTTCATTTTCATATTTATATTACTAATTTTTTTAAATCTGAGAACGTATATGATGATTTTAAAAGCTTGGATCTCTTAAGAATTCTAATCAATTCCTTTTCACATAGGGACCATTATCTCTGGACTAAATCATTTCTCATGACCTATTTATATTATATCCATGTTCTTAATCCCACTGTAATTGCTGAGTACACCTCGCAGTGCAGTGTGTTCTGATTGATTCCTCACTGCTACAGCACATGTTCCCTTTTTACTGAACTACTGTCTCCAAGCTTTGCATCCCAGCTCCCCCCTATTTTATCTTCAACAGTCAGCTCAACTCTTTTCTTAGTGAAGCCTTCCCTCAGCAAATCCGAAGTACTTCTCCTGGGTCTTTTCACTGCACTCTGTGTATATTTCTAGCCATTTTCACCTTCTAATGCAATGTCCTCCACACTCCCTGATACACAATAAGTGCTGAATAAATATTGCTATCTGTATTTTTTATATTATTATTTGTTTATTATTTGTACCATGCCCTGTTCCCAAACAGGATGTAAGGGAAACAGATGGCTGGGCTATCTATACTTTTCTTCTTCCTCCTTAAAAAAAATTTTTTTTTCATGTTTATTTATTTTTGAGAGAGACGGAGAGGGAGAGAAAGAGGGCAGAAGCAGGGGAGGGGCAGAGAGAGGGAGAGAGAGAATCCCACGCAGGCTCCATGATGTCAGCGCAGAGCCTGACGTGGGGCTCACTACCCATGAGATCATGACCTGAGCTGAAGTCCAGTGCTCAACTGACTGAGCCACCCAGGGCCCCTCTTCTTCCTCCTTAATACCGTTTTGTTTTATAACTTATAAGGTAGTTCCACTTTGGGGTTCTCTCTTCTCTAGACCCACTTTTCTTTGGTTTCATGTGAATAAATGATATAATTGTTATAAGTTTTTGTTTTTTTTTTTAATACATGGAGGCCTGGTTTGTTTCAGCTCCACTTAGAAATATGAGCGATATTTCTTCCCCTTCCTTGTTCTCATCAGTTCTTATTTATTTATTTACTTATTTGTTTGTTTGTTTATTTGTTTGTTTGAATTTCTACACCTAGCTTGGGGCTGGAACTCACAACCCTAAGATCAAAAGTTGCATACTCTATCTGCTGAGTAGCCAGCCAAGTGCCCCACAGCTTTTAATCACTCTTTTTCCATACCTCGCTTCCTGACTAAAGCATCTTTCTGTCGTTTCCTTTCATCCTCTGAATCATGCCCTCCCATTTCTCTCTGTAGAGAAAGTACTGGGATTTGACAGTATCAAATTGGCAAAAATTAAAAGCCGT
The DNA here is from genome assembly GCF_018350215.1 of Panthera leo. Lineage (NCBI taxonomy): Eukaryota > Metazoa > Chordata > Mammalia > Carnivora > Felidae > Panthera > Panthera leo. The sequence continues at coordinate 116,348,472 of NC_056684.1, forward strand.
TGGAGGTAATGTAGAGAAATGTGCCCTCTCTTGAAGAACATTAATTCTTTCCTACTTGTTTATATTATATTTTCTCTTTTTGGAGTTTCTGTTTAGAAATTATCATGTTTATTCGAGTGTATTTTATTTTCATATATACTGTTATGTCTTTCATTCACTTTCTTTCTCTTGACAATTTTCCCTTCATGTTGTTGTTCAATTTTTGTTTTACTTGTACCACACAACTTTTTCAGTTGGGTCAGGGTATTATTTTTGTCTGTTTTCTAATTAAGTCACTAGGTCTTGGAGACCTAGTCTTAAAGGAGACTTTTTAAAATTCATTTCCTGTGTGTGCTCTAAATTACAAAGCTCCTGAATTTGGTTTTGGGAAGGAGGTGGGTTGGCCTCCCTAGTGGTTTCATTGAAGAGTAGATCTTTCTTTGATTTTATAATCAAGTCCAAATGAATGGCATTTCAAAAATGCTTTCAAAAGTATAATCTGTCTCTTTTCCCTACCAAAATCATACAAAAGGTAATGTAAGAACACAACCTAAAGTGTACTCCTTGCCATTTGCTTTAGTGACTGTGGTGGGCTCTGTGGAGTAGTATCACATGTGTTAGCTGACAGATCCTTTATCATTGTGCAAAACCCACATATGGTTAAGGTTTATTTTTCCTTTAAATATTCTAGCATATTTTCATGACTTTCTTACTGATCTGTCATTAGTTCTAATAAAAATTATGGAGCATGTGTTATTTCCTTGTATATTATTTCCAAAGTAATTACGGGTTTTTTTGTTCTGTTTTATTTTGTTTTGGGGGGGGTACTGCTTTATAGCAAATATTTATAAAGAAGAAAATTCTTCCTTCCAAAAAATCAACTATTCAACTATATCAGCTATTAAATTTCCCTTCTATTTTTGAAGTCCTTGTGTATCTGCATGTGTAAATATATATTTACAAAGTAGAATATAGCGTATCTGGTTTTTGACTCAACATCGTATCCTAAATTTTAGGCATGCTAATCGTCCCGCAATCTGTTCAGCGTCACTGTCTCAAAGTCATATCTTCTGCCTTCCACCTGAGAGTCTGGTCCAGTCCTTGTGACTGTAGGAGAGATTTTGCCACAGGGGTCCTTCTTAATTAATTCATTGGGTTACTTCTGAAACCAGCCATCTCAATAATGCAACAAAAGGAAAAACTATCATTTTGCAAAAAAAACTAAAGAGAATTATTAAACTCTTTATTAAGAATTAAATAATTCAGTACGATTACTGGATATGAAATAAATAAACAAAAAGTAAGTAGCTTTTTAGTATGTTAGCAGTATGGTATTAGAAAATGTGATGACATGAATGATCCTAGTCTAAGTAAGAAAATACTATACTATACCTGATAATAAATATAACACATGAATATCTTTAGGTTAAAAGATCTTAAAATAAATCTATAGATGTAGGAGCTATATATGTTACCGAACGGGAAGACTCGATATTACAAAGAATTTAAAGTTTTCTAAGTTAATTTATAAATTTAATGCAGTTTGAAAACAAATCAAAATGACAAAACCAAGAGAGTTTGCCATGAAACGTGACAAGAATGATACTAAATTAGTTGAAGAAGTGGAATTAATGGCATCAGCAGGATTTATTATAATACTCTGATGTTTCAATTGCTTTGGCATTGGCAGATAGAAGAGCAGACTATCCAAACAGATAGGGACACCACAAGAGGAAACCTCCACATGCCGGAGGACTTTTTTTTTTTGGCATTGTATTAAAAATCAGTATGGAAAGACTGATTCTAATAATAGAATAGAATGGTAAAAATATATTCCTATAAACAAATTTTGGTTGAATTAAAGACATACCTTTTAAAGAGTGACCTTTCAACTTTTAGAAGAAAATACAGGAAAACATCTGTATGGTGTTGGCGATTGGAAGAATTTTTTTTGAGCAAGATCCAAAAAGCCCAAAGTATAAAGGAGAAGAGTGATAAATGTGACTGTGTTAAATTTGTTCAATGTGTATATGAGAAGACATACCTTAAACAAAGGTAAAAGGCAAGCTATAGAATATGAAATACATTCAGATATACACATCTTATGGAAGATAAATATCCATACCATATAGAGAAATCCCACAAGTCAATAATAAAGAAAAATGGGTAAAACATAAGTAAAGACCAATAAATGAATTAAAATTTTAACTAGTTATCAGGGAAGTGCCAGTGAAAACAATAAGGTAGCATTGATATCATCATACTGGTAATAATTTAAAGGCAAAATGGTAGAGAAAGTGATGTCCTGTATGTCATGGCTGGATTGTAAAATTGTTCCAAGCACGTTAGAGAGCAGTCTGATGTATCTAATAATGTTGAGAACTGCTCCAACTCAAGGTTTTAGCAGTTGCCTTTCTAGAATCCTTTAGAGAGACTTTCATACATGTCTCCAAAGAAGATACGAAAGTAGTGGCCATTCGTTCATTGTTTGTGATAGCAAAACATTGGAAATAATCTAGATTGCACTCAATAAAACCTAGTATATACAAAGAATAGAAAACATACAGAAGTTATTATAAAGGCTCTATATCTTTTTGTATCAACATGAATAAATCTTTAAAAACAATTTTTGTGTGAAAAAAAGTTGTAAAAGGATGCGTTCTAAATGATACCATCTGTACAGATTTCATAAATATACAAAATACTTATGGGAAGGGTGCATAGCATCTTTGAGAAGTTTCTTCAGAGAAGCTGAGAGCAGGATGGGATTGGAAATTGATATTTTAGCTATATTTGTAACATTTTGTTTCTTTGTACTCTGAAGCAAATTTGGCAGAATATTAACATTTATCAAATCCAGATGACGGGTACTAGGTATCTCTACATTTTTGCAGGTTTCAAATATTTTGTAATTGAAAGTTTTCAGTTTAGACTAATAGCATTGCAGTCCCCAGTTAAACATCAGATTGAACACATGCCACAATTATTTCCTTTCCCTCCTTAACCCCTATGCCAGTGTCATTAAAGGAATAGAAAAAGACATAAATATATACAAAGACAAAGAAGAGAAAAATAGGAGTAGATTAGAATTATCGGCACAGTTTTGGTCGTTGATGTTTTTGTAAGCAATGATGTGGACAGAGCTCAATGTGAATGCCTTTACAGAGGGGTTCTAGGGCATGTTGACCTGTACAAACCCAAAATTGGAGGACTCAAGTTGCTGAGAAGATTGGAGGGGTGAGGCTGGTTGCAGCTAGGTAGCGGGGGTCCCTTCCCTAACCTCATGTGATCATAAAGCCTCCAGAAAATGGGAGGAATTACTCGAAACACTTTTTGCTGAGCTCGGTTCTTGGAATGCTGAGCACTAGACAGGAAATGGAACCATTCTTCTCTCAAGAAACTGAAGTGTATCCTATGAGTGACCTGTACACATGTGGCATTTGTGAGTCCCCCCAGCATAGAGGGGGGACCCTCCGTCTGGTTTAAGCCGGCAAAGGATTTATGGAAATAGTATTTAGTGACTTGCTGAATCACTGGGAAGGCTGTAGAACTAGGTCTGGAAAATGGGTGAGAACGAGGGAGGCCAAGTGGCCGAAGGGAATGCTCAGTCGTACAAGAAAACCAGTGTGGTGCTGCCTCTGAACACTAGACGTCTAGCTTTGTGTTACCACCATGTGCACTTTACCAAGGGCACTACTGTACACGAGGGGCATTACTGCTCCCGTCACTTTCCACGTAGGTGGACTCGCGGCCCCTTGCTCTCTCCAGACACTACTTTTTGACTCACGGGTTCGGGATGTGCTTCTCTCATGGGCTGAGGGGCAGGTTGTATGTCTGCACCCTATCTGTAAGAATGTCTGGTTAGGTGATGGTGTGGCATTTGTAGCTTCTGTGGTGGAAGATAGACTCTCTGTATAAGGCAAGAAATTTCCCCGGATGTGGGAAGAGAGCTCAGAGACTAAACAGATGCTAGACAGTTATAATTCTGTTTTCCCCTATGTTCAGTTTTCACAAGTAAAACAACTGGGTCCCCAACCAGTCCCCTCCAGGAAAGTTCATGTAGCAGTCAACAAGCCATGCCTCCACACAGAGCTTCTTTTTAATGCCTGAACATTATTTTTTTAAGATTATATTTTCTAGGCACTCTCTACACCCAACGTGGGGCTTGAACCCACAACCCTGAGACCGAGAGTCACACGCTTCACAGACTGAGCCACCCAGGTGCCCCAGTGCCTGAATATTAAATATAAAAGGATAGTCAGTGATAGCAGACATTATGAGCAAAAGCCTTCCATGTGAGAAAGACAGTGATCACAACAGATAGAAGAAAAGTATATGTGGGGAAAATATAGATACCGAATATGAAAAGGAAGCTTTAAAAAAAAATTGCTTAGGGGCGCCTGGGTGGCTCAGTCGGTTGAGCAGCCGACTTCGGCTCAGGTCATGATCTCACAGCTCGTGAGTTCGAGCCCCGCGTCAGGCTCTGCGCTGACAGCTCGGAGCCCTGGAGCCTGCTTCAGATTCTGTGCCTCCCTCTCTCTCTGCCCCAACCCACTCACATTCTGTCTCTGTCTCTCTCAAAAATAAATAAACATTAAAAAAAATTTTTTTTTAAATTGCTTAATATTAGTAGGGATGAGATGAAGTACTACAGTTATGAAATAAGAATAGAATTTATTTTTTTAATGGGAAGAAACAATCATTGAACACAAATTTTTTTTCAAAATTGAGGCCAGGAGTCAATATGAAACATTTAATAATATGGTTGGAAAATGCAGGTAAAAAAAATTCTTTTCCAGGCGCACCTGGGTGGCTCAGCGATTGAAAGCCTGACTTTGGCTCAGGTCATGATCTCACAGTTTGTGGGTTTGGGCCCTGCGTCGAGTTCTGTGCTGACAGCTCAGAGCCTGGAGCCTGCTTCGGATTCTGTGTCTCCCTCTCTCTCTCTGCCCCTCTCCCACTCGTGCTCTGTCTCTGTGTCTCTCTTTTTCTCTCAAATAAATAAATGTTAAAAAAAAAAAAAAAATTCTTTCTAGTACCTGAAAGAAAAAGAATGGATGGTGGGAGAGAGGAGATAAGCAGCTATTTAGGAGATCCAGTATCCAGTAAGTAGAACTTTGAAAGAAAGGTAAAGGGAAGGGAATTATTGGAAAAAAAAAAAAAAAAAGATTTAAAGAAAGAACGAAAATTTCACTTAAGTGAAAGAGATATGTTTTTATATTGAAAAGATTTACTAGGTGTCAAATGAAAGGATTATAAAAAGGTTCACACAAAGGCTACTCTACTCCAGTATCTAAAAAGATTTTTAAAACCTCCTGGGGGGTAGGGGAAAGAAAGAAAAAAGAAAAAAACATGTATAAAAGAATAGGAATCAGAGTATCACTGGACTTTTCAGTTACAACAATGGAAGCTAGAAGATAATGAAATAATAAATTCCATTGGTAAATGTTTTTCTACCTAGAGTTCGATACCCAGCCAAATTGTCAATTTAAGGCTAGACGTTCCAGGTCTCAAAGCTTTTACTACATACGTACTTCTTAGGCAGTTGCCAAATGAAGATAGTGCTCATCAAAATGAGGGAGTAAGATGTGAGATCTGGGGAACATGGGGCCCTTCGGAGGAGAGGAGAGAAGGAACTGTCAAGATGATAATGATGGGATGCTTCTGAGAATGCCAATGCAGTAGACCTAGCATTCAGCCAGATCAGATTAGAGTAGAAGGATGGAGAGCTCCAGAAGAGAGGGCTCCAGGAAAGAGAAATGGAATTGATAGGGCACCCATTGCTTTGGTAACCATCTGGAAAACAGTAATGAAAAATTTGTGGGTTTTTTTTTTTTCATTGAGTTTAGGAAGAATTAAGAGTAGGTATGTAGAAACGAAGCAAATGGAAAACAAATGAAGCAATTATTAACTCCAGGAAACATAAAGTAAGCAATTAAGGACATATAACCACAGCAATACAAATCCTGCTCTGTATAGCTATGATACATGTACACACATGCACATACAGAAATGTGTACACAGAATAGGGCAAGGGAAGAAATGGGATACTTACTGAAAGCGTGCTCATTTCTCATTTTCCACGATAGAACTTCAGATAATATCTAAGATGGGTAAATCAAGAAGTACCAGTATGAACATGTTAGTTAGGAATATGGAAATATTGGAGGGAACAGTAGTATGAATTGAAAGTGGTAGCTCCTGGGAGTGGAGAAGATAAAGTAAAGCACTCCTGTTTTGTGTTTTGTTTTGTTTTGTTTTTTTCTTATATGTTGTAGTACTATTTGCCTTTAACTATTGTATGTATTAGCAGTGTGTATCTTTGTACGGTAGGTCTTCCTTCTATAGATTGTAAAATCACTTCTCATTGTTTGTTGTACCACTTACTCTTGTATTCACATATGGATGACATTTATCATTAAACTTCTGTAGGGACTAAAGCTAATAAATAAGGCATAATGCCTTGCCTCAGGGCCCACTTGTGGCTTAGTGGGTGGTGCATCAGAAAACCCTGAAACATCAGGATATTTTGCATGATTTTCTTTTGGGAACCAAGGTTGTGGTGGGAGTGTTAGGGACAAATGGAAAGACTGGCAGAGATCCTAGGGCCTGCTGGAGAAATAAGAGATCAGAAAGAGTTGGTGTATGAAGAGGAGTCCTGGGGTTCAGCAGAAGAAAATCTTTTCTGCCTCTGGCCAACCATACATTTCCAAATGTTGAAAGAGAGGTTACAGAGCCCAACAATATGATTATGATTATTTTCTGGTTTACCTTCCACCCCCCCCCCCAAAGGGTTCTACCAATCTTCATTGCCTCTAGCAATATAAGGATGTCTGTTTTAACAGTGCACCATTAACAGTGAGTACTGGCATTCTTAGGATTTTTCCTAATGGGTATAAAATGATGTAGTGTTGTTTTGATTTGTATGTCTTTGATGCTTATTTATACCCATGATTGTTACAGCACTGGTTAGGCCTTTCCTTGCGCTTGTGTTCTGTTAAAGAGTTTTCTGCGACGTATTTTTTTTTTTTTAAACTTGTTCTACCTGCAATTTTGTGAAAAAACTTCAAAATCACTTATTTTGTCAGAAAACTTCAAACAGAGAATCCTTCATTTTTATTGCCAGCAGAGCTGGTGTTAGAAGGTAATGATGCATAGTACGGTGATAATTTCTTTAGAGAATCCCTGTCTTGATTTTGAATCACCATATCTCACATGCAGTACTCCCAAGGGATGTGTGTAAAAGGTAACATGGCAACATGGCAGGGGCTGGAATGGGGTGTGGACGACTTCCTAGGAGAGACTGTACCTAAATGCAGTCTCGAGGAGTAAGAGGTGAACAGGAAAAATAGGGGTGGGTAGGAACAAACCAAGACAACGACGGAAGAGAATTGTATGAGGTCGTATTCCAGCACAGGTTGCTGCTTGGTGTTTTGGTTTTGTGTAGTTTCGTTTTGTTTGTTTGTTTGTTTGTTTGTTTTGAAGGCTCATGAGTGCATTCAAGGTATATTCAAGGCGTTGTAGCTGGTTCTATTTCCCTTTGACTGGAGCCACACACTGTCTTGACAGCGTAAAGAGACAAGGCTGTCACTTAGAGGGATCTATCTTGCATTTGTGAGATTGTTCTTTTGCCTTGAAAGTGGTGGGAAGTTGGTGTGAGGTTTTAAGCAAGAGAGTGTAAGTGTTGTGCTTGCATGCACTTTGTAAGCACCCAGTACCGAAGAGGCAGGGTGATGAAATTTTGAAGTGAGTGTTAGTGCAGGCACACAAGATGACATTTGAAGATCAAACTTATCATTCCAGTTAAGGAATTTCTTTCACTTGGTCACAAAAGTGAAAGGAGTCGCCAAGAAAGAGAGGACTTCCTGCCCCAAGGTTCTGTCTTTGAATGCTTGGTTGGTTTGTATTTTCATTAGCTTTTTTTCTAGTTTGTAAATGAAAGTTGAAGTGATAAGGTTACAAAATTTGTGAGTAACGTGGAATCTAAAACCAAAAACCAACCTCATGGATATAGAGAACAGATGGGTGGTCGCCTGAGGTTGAGGAGGAGTGACTTGGGTGCTGGTGATCAAAAGGTACAAATTTCCAGTTATAAAATGTGTAGGTGACAGTGATCTTATGTACGGCATGGTGTGACTATAGTTAATACTGTGGTATTGCATATTTGAAAGTAGCCAGGGAACGGAACTTGATCATTCTCATCACAAGAAAAAAAAGCTTTGTAACTATATATGGTGACGATGTTAACTGGACTCCTGGCAGTTATCATTTTACAGTACATACAAATATTGAATCACTGAGTTGTAGACCTGAAACTAACATAATATTATGTCAGCTATACCTCCTTTTTTAAAAATAATAAATTTGTCAGTAAAATCTCATTTAGAAGCCAGGAATAGATAAAAGTAATTTTATGTGAGGGTTATGTATAATGTGCATGAATGTTGGTATATGTGCATAATTAGTAAAGAAAAAAACCCTGGAGGAATGTGTTGTGCATTGGTTTAAAAAAAAGTGATTTCATTTGCTCTTGTCTTAATTGTTGCTGACAAGTTGCCAGAAACATTTGTAGAGGGCTCCTATTTTCAGAACCAGGATTTAGACATATATTAGACATATATATATATATATATATATATATATATATATATATATATATGATTTGTGTCAGTTGTGAAGTGTTTCATCAAGTTATTTTCTGTCAGCTTGGCAGGGGGAGGTCCTCTGCCTCTCCTGGACATAAGTAGATTCTTTAATTCTTCATCATCTACCCTCTGCCTTCCTTCATTTTCTGGTTATGCACTAGATTAAGTCTCTTCAGAAGTGAGCTCTCCCTTGCACTGTATCCTTTCTCTCTGGTCTGTGTCTGTCATTCAATGCCTGTCTTACTGTGTGTGCCCGGCCCACATAATATCTGGAGGAATGCACAAACTATTAGGAGTGGCTACCCCTTGGGGTTAGTACTGGGGTGTCCTGAAGGAGAGAGATATTTTTCACTTTTTCTGCACTGTTTCCTTTTTTTTTTTTTTTAAACAAGAAGCATACAATTCATTCATTTAAAAAACAGCTTTGAAAAAGGAGGCAACAATGGGAAGCCTTGTATACGGGAGAGAAATTACATGAGCATAAAAGATAGTTGTCTTGACCATCATGGATTTGGTGACGGTCATTTTTATTTCTGGTTTCTGTTGTCTCTCCCACCTGTGCTAGACTAATCACCCCTCCTTTTTCCTGTGAATGTGTTTCTTTACTTTGCTAGGATTTTTAAGACCTAATCCTATTGTGTATTAGTTTACTTTTTAGTGGTTTCATTGTGAAGGGGCCTCTTCCAGTTCTAACTGATGCACTTCTGGTTGCTTTTTTAAAAGATTTGCTCATTCGTGTGGCTATTTTTCATGCCCTTTGATGGTAACTGGATAGAAGGGAAGAAGGTTAAATTGCTGTTATTTTTCATTCCCTTCTGTTGTTGTTACGAAGGCTCCTAAAGAGAGAAAAATTAAGCTGAAATCTGTGTTAAATTTTGTTCAGGTAGGCTTTTTGTTTTCTTGACCTGTCCCCCTTAACACTGATATTTATGAGATAGCCATAACCACATTTTAAATGACAGTATGAATTCTTTTACTTTATCCATTAATTTCTAGTCCATTTTAACTGAGATCCTGTGACTTTTGTTTCTAATGATTCCATTTCAAGGAGATTGAGCTTAGATACTTTGGGGAGAAGAACCGGATGGATCTCTGCCCTCAGGAATCGAAACATCTAATTGGGGAGAAAAGGCCCAACCATGTGTAGGGCTCTCACGAATTTCAAAAAGTAGGAGGGGAGGAGAGGCATTTTTAGGAGGTAGAGTGTTGTAGCGCAACAACGTGGCGTAGGCATCAGACCCCTCGAGCAGTGATCCAGGCTCTTCTGAGCGGCAGAGTTTTCCACACAAGCTCTGTGGATCACACCTCCCGGGAGGTGCTGTGTAAACAAGGTTGTGTACAAACTGGTACAGCATCATGGATGCTCAAACTGTAGTTAAAACTGATGGCAGCAAATTGTTGCAGAGCATGTTCTGGAAGAACTTCTGGCAGAGCTGACAGGATAGGAGTCTGGGAATGAGGAAATTCGGCTTCACATACGGGCTTTGCCCCTGGCCATTTGCCCCTGGTGAGCTTCCAGTTTCTGACCCTGAGATACCACATGTGGAAAATGACAGGTTTGGACAGGGTTTTTTTCCTCATAACTCACAATTTTAAATTCTGAAGGTAAGCTCAGAGAGGGATACCCTTAATTCGGGTTCAGTCATCCAGTAGATCTTTATGGAAAGGTACCACGGTTGTCTAGGGCACACCTACTTCCTGCTGTGACGGGAAGGAGAAAGCAGTCTGGGGACAGGTGCCACTTAGTCTTGAATTCCAAGCCTCAATCACACAATAACAGTGTGGCAATTGAGGGGCCATGAAGCTTCCCAAAAGACAAGTGGCTTGACCACTGTAGCATTTTAAGAAAATTGATTATCAGTACTTTTCTCCTACTAGATGTATTTCTGCTAGATGTAGAGATTCATACAGGAGTTTGTTTTCAGAAATGGGGCACCTGGGTGGCTCAGTCGGTTAAGTGTCCGACTCCTGATTCTGACTCAGGTTATGATCTCACAGTTTGTGAGATCGAGCCCCATGCCGGGCCCTGGGCTGACCTTATGGAGCCTGCTTGAGATTCTGTCTCTCCTCTCTCTGCCCCCCACTCCCCTGCCTCTCAAAAAAAAAAAAAAAAAAAAAAGGGTAATAAACATTTAAAAAAACGAATAACTCAGGCTATAAAGGGAGATGATTTTTCTTTTATAATGTATATTTTCTACTGTATTTAATTTAATGTACTAATTTTCTGCCATAAATTCTCTAACTGCCAGTCCAGTATTTACTGAGAGCTAGCCCCTGGTGTCGCACACAATCTACTTATCTCCCTGAAAACGGAGATACTGCTTCATAGGGTGCTTGTGAGGACTGAAAGCATGAACAAGTGTTGGAGAGAGAAGTGGAGGGGAGTCCTGCTGCTCTGGAGCCCTGTAGGGAGAGCTTCTAGCCAGGAATAAGGGTAGGAAGAAACAGACAAATAAAGCATCTGCAATCTGTATTTAAGGAAATGCTAAAGCAGTGCGGGGTGATTTTGTTTTAGTTTTTTTCTTCTAAGTCTTGGTCCTTGGGTGGTATTTTAAAATCTGCTAAGTGTGGGGTGCCTGGGTGGCTCGGTTGGTTAAGTGTCCAACTTCGGTTCAGGTCATGATCTCATGGTTTGTGGGTTCAAGCCCCACATTGGGCTGTGCGCTGACAGCTTAGAGCCTGGAGCCTGCCTGGGGTTCTGTGTCTCCCTCTCTCTGCCCCCCCTTCCCCCCCGCCAATGCTCTGTCTCTCTATCAAAAAAAATAAACATTAAAAAAATTTTAAATATGCCAAATGAAATATGGTTACTGTTGATATTCATCATGATTTAAAATTATTTGGATATTAGGGTTGTATATAGAAACAACTTTATGTTTATCCGCGATTCTTACTTTCTATTCTAAGTTGAATTTACATGTGCTTTTTTCAAGTGCACTTTCTGAAATTTCTTTTTAGAATATAAATACTCAATTGAGAGAACCACAATATGTTTATTAAAGCCATTTGTGATGTTCTATCTTACTGAACCCACTGGATTCCCATACTCCTCTTGTTCCAGGTAGATTAGAGGGACTGGAGGGCGGAAACATTCCCTCTTTGGCTCCCCCTGGGAGGGTGACTAGTATAGTGCAAAGCACCAGCGGTGCCCTGGCCCAGGTCCACGTTGGCGACCTGACAAGCTGTCTTAATGATGGGGGTTCTCGGGTGCTGTTCATTGTGTGTGGATCAAGGGTAGCTTTCATAGCTTATGTAATTTGAATCTGACTTGATACAGTTCAGACCGTCTCTTTCCCTTCTGTTCCCAGAGGGGAAAGTCAATGCTAGTAGAGTCTCCCTCCTCAGGTTAAATATAGTCTTGGTTTCCCGAGCCATCAATATCTCCTAGCAGAGCCCAAATGGGGACATTCGTTACATTTAGCCTGAATCTCCGCAGAAAGAGGACTGTGGTGACAGGTAAGATGTCTGAACGTGGGAAAGTAGAAGCGTCCCAGGAAAGGGGACATGTAATGATGGCTGATGGCTCAACCTCATCCCGGTTAGGCAGCCTCACCTGGGTTTTCAGTCACTACCACCTGGTGACAAGGTGAAATGGAGGCTCTTTGGGCTGCAGGGCATTTTATATTGATACTAAATACAAAGAAATCATCTGTAAATGAGGAAGTTTAGGCAGTTGTGTTAATCATCTGTATGAAGTAATCAAATTTGTAAATACTGCCGATCTTCTCATCTTTAATACTCTACATTTCAGGTAGCCCTCTTTGATTTCATTTAAGTCAGGAGATTTAGTACAAGATCATCTCCGGGGAAGGACCTAACATCTGTTGAGCTTTGTTTGACTTGTTCGGTGATTTGCGTAGTTGGAGCTTTAAACAGGGCAGTAGTTTATAATTAGGAGTCAGAGTCAGAGGTGTGTTCATCGTACTACATTCCCAGGTCTTTTTTTTTTTTTTTTTTTTTTTAAACAACAGAATGATGGGTTTATTTTTTTCTACATTTTTTCTTCTGATTATTAAAGTTACATTTGCTCATTTTAGAAAACAAATAGTACAAGTACCAAGAAAAAAAAGAAAGCCCAGAAATTAGTCTTTTTTTTTTTTTTTTAGCATTTATTCATTTTTGAAAGGCAGAGAGAGACAGAGTGTGAATGGGGGAGGGGCAAAGAGAGAGGGAGACACAGAATTTGAAGCAGGCTCCAGGCTCCGAGCTGTCAGCACAGAGCCCCACACAGGTCTTGAACTCACGGACTGTGAGATCGTGACCTGAGCCGAAGTTGGCCGCCCAACCAACCGAGCCACGCAGGCACCCCAGCCTAGAAATTATTCTTAATCCAACTACCTAAAGACAGGCATTGTAAATCCTTTGGGGGAACTTCTTTTGGCTTGTTATGTAACTTTTTTTTTAAAAAAAAGCAAAATTTATAATGTATATACAATTTTGTTTGTATTCTAGATTATTCCAATATTGGACATTCTTGTCCCCAATTGCATTCCATAGGATGCACAATATAAAAATTGTTCTATTTTTTTAAAAAGTGAATCCATGGGTCTTATCAGTTAAATCTTAGTTTAAATAAACGTTTGTTTTTTTTTTTCGGGTAAGCTTGAATCTACTAAAAAGTACTATTATGTCCTAAGGGAGGTGATATGTAGTGTGTCCCTGCCGTATTTAATTCTGGGACCCTTTTGTACGGATTGATAAGTTGCAGAATTTGAAGCACCATTTGGGGGAGCTGCCAAGGATTCCCTTCTGCATAGGAGACATTTACTGGTTGTTCCCATTTCTGACACTCCCTTTTCCCTCGATCATATTTGGTAGGAAGTGGTTTCGTACCAAATCATATTTGATAATCAGCTGTGCAGTAGTAGATTACATCGTACAGTACTGATGAATACAATTTTTATGTTTTTAAATGAATATTAATGTACAAGTTAGTACATGAAAAACATACACTTGCTCCACTGGTCTGGTCTGGTCTCTTATATCCTGGTGCCAGGCATGGAAATGCTCAGTGCCCCTGATGAGTGGGTACACTCCAGTTTTCCTTGAAACTGTTCAGGGGCACCTGGGTGGCTCAGTCGGTTGAGAGTCCAACTTCGGCTCAGGTCATGATCTCGCGGTTCATGAGTTCCAGCCCCGCGTTGGGCTCCGTGCTGACAGCTCAGAGCCTGGAGCCTGCTTCGAGTTCTGTGTCTCCCTCTCTCTCTGTCCCTCCCCACTTCACACTCTCTCCCTCTCTCTCTCAAAAATAAATAAAAATTAAAAAAAAAAAAAGTGTTCGTTTCCTGCACCTCAAACACCTGTTGTGTTTCCTCTGATAATTCTGAGTCACTGTTCCCCTTCTGCTTATTGCCTTTTACCCTACTTTATACCTCTATGTTTCTACTGAGCTGCTCAGACCTAGCCCTTTGGCATTATATCGCATATTACATAAGTCTAATCATGTTTAAGTATAAGAGATAAACATTCACACTTACTTCTCTTCTTATTTTGCCAGCTGTTGAATCATTTCCCTACCCACCAATAACTCCACCAGGAAACTTGGGCACCTTCTTTATTCTAGTCTCCCGTTTCCGCCATCAAGCTTTCTGCCGAATTTTGTTGTTTCCTTCCCCTCCGCTATACAAAGGATCTTCAAGCTTTAATAGGACTTTGAAAAGTAACTTTTTTCAGTGAACTTTTTTAGTTAGGCGGTAGGTTAGGAACCAAATGTTATTTTTCCTTTTGGTTCTTGCTCTGGCCTAACAGACACATTTTAAATTGCTTTCTTATCTCCAGATTCAAAGGTAACTTCATTTTATTATATAGGTTTTGCATTTTATAACTTCTTTACTCGCTTGGTTAATTTCAGGGCGTTTTTGAATCTACTTTGTCTCCATCAGTGGTCTCTTATTCAGATAGTGAACATTTGGAGAACAGGAACTGGATTTGTCAACCCCGTTTTTCCCAATCCTTCCTGCTTTTTGTTGAAGGGACAGAACAGAAATGAAAGAAGGGAAATTCCTCTCTAAAGAGTTACATACTGATTCATAAATCTTAAATTCTACATGACCTTGCACTGAGATGTTTGTATGTGTTACAGGCTCGCTTCAAAGACTGAGACACCCCTTCCATCTGAGATGTTACTTTTATGCAATGTGACTGAACTTCAGAAAAGCCAGGAAGGGATGTAAAGAAAATAGTTTACCTTATTTGGTTGTCCTAGCTAACGTAATGTTCAGGCACTGTGAGGTTATAATTCTATTATAAAATAAGCTTCCTATTACATTCTAAAGTATATTTATGGGCATTACTAAAGAATATTTATGGGCATTCTAAATCTATATATACAACTTTATACACTATTAACATTGAGACTTTCATAAATACTCAAAATTTCATAAGATAATATTTCATAAGTACTAGTGGAGAAATCTAACAACATCCCATTTTGTAATATGGACATATTTGATGAGAAGTGCTACATCTTTTTGGTCAACATACCATATTGTGTTGTAAATTATTTCAGGGAAGAACTATAGTTGTTGGTTTTTTTGTTGTTGTTTTTGGGTGTTTTTTTTTTTTTTTTCGTTCCCACATCTTCTTAGGTAGCCTCTAAACTATTCTTTATGCCCTTGGCACAAAGAAAGTTTCTCGTGTTGTTCCTTTCGTTTGGTTCCTTCAATTATTTATTGTTCTCACTTCCTTACCACTCATTCATTTCTTGGAAAAAAATTATTTTTCCATTTTTCTGGTAGCTAATTCATTATACCAACTGGTAAATAAGGAAGATATCAAATGAGTACTTGTATATGTTTTATCTGGAGTTTAGGGGAGAGAGTCATGAGTAGGGATTTGGAGGTAACGGCACAGGGATTATATTTAAAAGTTCAGGTACCTATGATGTCACCAGACCACACTGGCTACCACGCAGCTATCTCCTCACGTAATTCCATTATTTGGTCTTCATTCAGTTGCAGAGGCAACTGTGACCCAACCAAGTCAACAACACCCTGCTTTCCAGAGTAATATTTTTACCTGAGTATACTCGTGCCTACTATCTTATCCTAATGCATTCAGTGCTCCCATACGTCCTAATACTAATACCCTTTATAGCCCCTTCCCAAAGTATGAAGGATAGTAAGAGAGGCCAGCCAAAGCCAAGGATGCCACTCTGGAATCACTAGCTGTTCAGTGGAGTCCACTAGCGATACTGAAGAGTGACCAAAAAAAGAAAGGCAAGAGAAAATGAAGAACATGGTTATCAGGGAAATCTGGAGAAGAGAGTTTTAGGGAAGAGGAAGGGGTCAAGATTGTGAATGTCTCAAGGAGCCAGAATCAGAAGGACTGTTTTTACACCTGTAGCTTCCCTTGAAGGGAGAGATTGTTTCCTCAAATACCCTCTAGCACCAAGCGTGTGGTCAGAAGGAAATTCAGAAATGCTGGGGATGATTTAGAAGAGAGGAGGAAGCGCTTTTTCTGGAAAATTGATGTAGGAAAGGATGGCAGGTTACGTTGTGATAGACCTTGAGTGATGAAAAGACTTTCCCAGTAGGATTTGAACGCATCTTCTTCTAGAATTTGCAAGAAGTCACCGAACTAAACAGTGGGGTTGGTTGCTAAGTGGGTCTTCCACTTACGTTCCAAATAGTACGTAGAGGTGGAAAATTAAATGTGTAGCAAGGAAGTTTTTATACAGCTGACTCTTTCAACAGATGGAGGTGACGTGCTATAAATTAGTATTGTTCCTCTATTCAAATCTATTGCTTTTTACTGTATTCGGTGATGCTTAGGCAGGTTTGCTGATAATTAAGAGAATTGCTAATAATTGTCAGCATATGTTTGCTTTTCCATCAACACCAAGGAGTAGGCTTTAGGTGTTACAGATCTGTCATAATATTACACACATAGTTGAAATTTTTATTTTTGACTAATTTAACAAATGTAAAACATATATATATTTCTACATATGCTAGTCTGTGTCCAAAGTTCATATTGCACTGAAAGGGGTTTGATGCTATAAACAAGGATGGGGAGAAAGGGAGGGAGATGGGGCTGGGAGGCAATGAGAATAGGAAAGAAGGTCCTGAGGACAGAAAAAAATCTGTTATTTAACTTAGTTGTCTGTCTTCAACTCCTTGGTTTTGACAGGTCATTAAACTGTGGGCACTCTCTCTCCCTATGTGCCCATCTCTATTTTGAAATTGACAGGAAACATTGCATTGTTTTATAAGACGTAATGGGAGTCTTGGCATTTCTTTTAAACTGCAAAGAAATTTTTATGAAATATAAGATTTTTTAAAACTCATTAAAAAACCTAGGAAGCATGTGAGATGGTTCCGAAGAGGAGGTCTGTAGTAGAGTCAGCCAAGCCTGGGCATTTCCAAGTCAGTTCTATTTATTGTCTTTTAGGGCTGCCTTTCAGTTTCCTCCTACAATGGATAGAACTTCACATCTCCTAAAAAAAGACAGTTCTGCAACAAACTATTTTCTAAGGGAAATGAAATGTGACAAGAATGTCTTTTTTATCACCGTGGCATTAGTGCGTTGGCCTTTTAGAGACCAAAAGCTCTGGGAATGGTAGATTTATTTGGATTTCTGTGAGCTTGTGACAAATGTTGAAAGCATCTGATTTTTATAAGAATCTACTTAGAATTGTGCTTGATGCTAGTATATTCTTTGTTTGAAAGATAGTTCATTGAAATAAACAGCCTGCCCCACCCCCAGTTACAAAATAGCTCATAAATTCCAGCTTTGGTTGCCTAAAGATTTTTTTCTATGGAGATGGGCTGGAGGTTACTTTGCATTTTGGCTCAGTTGGCTGGTTTCCCTCCCATCTTAGGAGGAGCACTTCTTAAACCTCAGCTGTGGCCACATGGGCATACCCCGCGCCTCTGGAAGCAAGTTAGCACGTTATTCCACTTGAAGGCTTACAGTTGGAGAGGAGCATGCGGCGTTTTGAATTGTAAAGGAAATCCTAGCAGTCTGAGGGCAGAAGTATCTCGAAAGCTCAAAAGCCAGGTTTAATTAGGTGGCCGTGCAAAACCATTATTCCCCGTCACAAAAGCCGAGGAAGAGGAGCCAGAGTGAAAACAATTGGCGCTTATCGGCCGGTGGCCCGGCCCAGCCCATGAGCCCAGCTGGAGCTCAGCCGGCCCTGCATTCTGCAGGCAGCGTGCAGTTTTTGAAACTCCCCTCAATGTTCCAGCCTTTAAATAGCAGCGAGTCTTCTCAAACGATGCTGCGTACTGCAAGAGAAATTAAAGCGGCTGCCTCGGAGGCAGGAGGCCGACTAGCGAGCTGCTTAATTATCGTGGAAGTAAGTGCTTGTTACCGACGAGCGGAGTGCAGCGAGCGCGGGTCGTCCCCGGGGCGTCTGCCGTGATTTGTAGACAATGCAGCCCTGTCAGCGCAGTGCTGGTTCAGCAGCATCCTTCCAAACATGTATTTGGCAAGAATTTAAAGGCCACCTCTTGTGTAATCCGTGGAGCCCTGGAAAAGGGTCCTCTGCCTTTATTTTCAGGATGTACGCAACCACGCGGGGTTTTGCACTCAGCATGCGTGCCTCTTGCCTCCCGACTGACGGGCTCACAAGGAAGTTGGTGTTCTTCACCCATCACCTGCAAGGATGCTAACACTTCTCTGTCGTCTGTCGGGGAATATGGACAGGTCTGTCCAGAGCAGCATTTTTTTTCTGCTGTCTTCGTAAATCAGCACCGGAGGGGCGGGTGGGGGGCGGGGGGGAGAATGCAGCGCGTAAGGAAATGCAGGCATTTGGTTAATTAGTGGAATTATTTCTAGCTTCAAGAGTAGACTAAGGAGAGCTTGAGAAGGGGTGGTGGTGAATGCGGGATCCATCCCGAGATACTCCTTGTGGGGGTAAGTAATAAAGTGAGGGAAATACAGAGGAGTGCTAATGGGTATAATGGCTCCGGGAAAACCCTGCTTATTTTTCTCTCTATTGTATTTGCTCTTGCCAACTGTCTTAAGCATTTGTAAAGAACCAAAAAAAAAAAAAAAAAAAAAAAAAAGCAAGTAAGGATTTTGAGATACAGAAGGTGTGTTAAAAAGTGAGTATTGCAACATACTCGATAACGTAATTTTTTGTCTTGTTTAAAAATTGTACACTGCTTAATTATCGAACTCTGTTGGTTATGTCTCGAACTTCTGGTCAGCACAGTGGTGGGTTCATGATGCTCTACATTATTGGAGGTCGTTGGAGCCTGTGCTTGGTCTGTACTTGGGGTAGGAGCCTTGATGTCCTAGAACAAGATCTCCACGCCCCTCCTCTTACAGGAAACAGTTCAGTGAAGCTCAAGTATGAATAGTCTTTTAAAATATATATCATTTAAAATGATGGATGGTCTTGAATGGTTTCACTTTTCTTCCTTTCAAACCTGCTTTACTAAAAATATGGGCTGTGAACTGCAAACCACAATCCATTATTGAGTCTTTTATTTTCTTTCATGTGTCTGCTTTTAGCAGTTGCATATTTATTTTTAGATGTATTTATCAAATGCTAATCCTAATTGTCCTTCTCTTTTAGGGAAAGCATGGGATTATGGCAATCACAGAGTCCTCGTAATACAAGTTCCATTCATTTTTTTCTGAAAGACAGCTGTCTGTTAAAGTGAAGCAAAGGAACTATTGTGGATTATAATGTTTTGAAGATCTGGATTGTCAGAGGTTTGGAAATAAGGCATCATTTAACCTTTTAAATGAAAAAGATTAAGATCTCATGCAACTGCTATATTTTCTGGAAACCATTCTCCAAAAGGGAAGTGCACATTTAAAACTTAGATATGATGGTCCTTTGTACAGGGATTTGAGTCTGATTGCTTTTACATCATGACCAGCTTGAAACGGTCGCAGACGGAGAGGCCTGCTGCCCCCGAAAGGGCCTCGGTTGTCGCCACAGATGGCGCCCCCAAAGTCCACACTGACGACTTCTACATGCGCCGCTTCAGGTCCCAGAATGGCAGTTTAGGGTCCTCGGTCATGGCTCCGGTAGGGCCCCCCCGAAGCGAAGGGTCTCATCATATAACCTCGACCCCCGGAGTCCCCAAGATGGGGGTTAGGGCTAGGATTGCGGATTGGCCCCCGAGAAAGGAAAACGTCAAAGAATCTAGCCGTTCAAGCCAGGAAATAGAAACCTCAAGTTGCCTTGAGAGCCTGTCCTCCAAAAGCAGTCCTGTGAGTCAGGGAAGTTCTGTTAGCCTCAATTCCAGTGACTCAGCCATGTTAAAAAGCATACAGAACACACTGAAAAGCAAGACGAGGCCGGCGGAGAACATGGACTCCAGATTTCTCATGCCTGAAGCCTACCCCAGCTCCCCTAGGAAGGCTCTCCGCAGGATCCGTCAGCGGAGCAACAGCGATATCACCATAAGTGAACTTGACGTGGATAGCTTCGATGAATGTATCTCGCCCACATACAAGACTGGGCCATCACTGCACAGGGAATATGGTAGCACCTCTTCAATTGATAAGCAGGGAACGTCCGGGGAAAGCTTCTTTGACTTGCTAAAGGGCTACAAAGACGACAAGTCTGATCGAGGTCCAACTCCAACCAAGCTCAGTGACTTCCTCATCGCCAGCGGGGGCAGGGGCTCCGGTTTCTCCCTGGATGTCATAGACGGGCCCATCTCCCAGAGGGAGAACCTCCGGCTCTTTAAGGAAAGGGAAAAACCACTCAAGCGCCGTTCCAAGTCTGAAACTGGAGACTCGTCCATTTTTCGTAAGTTACGCAATGCCAAAGGTGAGGAACTTGGGAAATCGTCAGATCTTGAAGACAACCGGTCAGAAGACTCTGGCAGGCCCTGGACATGCCCGAAGTGCTTTGCCCACTACGATGTCCAGAGTATACTATTTGACTTGAATGAGGCCATTATGAACAGGCACAACGTTATTAAGAGGAGAAACACCACCACGGGGGCATCGGCCGCTGCCGTGGCATCCCTGGTCTCCGGACCTCTGTCCCACTCGGCCAGTTTTAGCTCCCCGATGGGCAGCACGGAGGACCTGAATTCCAAGGGGAGCCTCAGCATGGACCAGGGAGACGATAAGAGCAATGAACTTGTATTGAGCTGTCCGTATTTTCGGAATGAGATAGGTGGAGAAGGCGAAAGGAAAATCAGCCTGTCAAAATCAAATTCTGGTTCCTTTAGTGGGTGTGAAAGTGCCTCCTTTGAGTCTACGCTTAGTTCCCATTGCACAAATGCAGGAGTGGCGGTACTTGAAGTGCCCAAGGACAACCTTGTGTTGCATCTGGACAGGGTGAAGAGATACATCGTGGAGCATGTGGACCTGGGCGCGTACTATTACAGGAAATTCTTCTATCAGAAGGGTGAGTAGAGCTCCTTTGCCATGATGTATGAAGTAGTTAGATTTGCTACAATTCATACCTTTTTGCATTTCTGAGTTACTGCCTCTTTTCAGGCATAAAAATGTATATCAAATATTAATGGTTTTTTTAATTTAGTGGATGCAATTATAGCCTTTGTAGAAAAGACTTGCTTTGTTACCTTGAGAGATAAATGTCATAAAGTTGAAAATATTTTAAATACAGTTTTGTTTTGTTTTTTAACTACAAAAACCATCTTTGTGCTGCCTTTTCTTAGCAGTCTTAATGCTTAGTACAGAACCATTTCTTTTCTGCCTCAGTGTTCTCATCAGGAAATGGGACTTATACATTCCTATAACTTTGATAGGAATTTTAGTGAACATTGATTGTGTTATTTGGCAAAAGTCACAGAGCCAGTAAGTTTCCCGCAGGAATCAAATCTAGGTCTTAACAGATTTGAGTAGAAAAGAGTCTGGAGAGATAAGGACCCTTAAAACATCGGTGACTTCCTTTGCAGTCTTTCTGGTGTTGGGGGGGGGGGTACATATTGCATACATTGTTGGATCGTAAGGCCCTGTGATTCATGGAACAGTAAGTAGTTTCAATGAAGTCTTGGGAGCTGTCATTGTTTTTGAGCCACGTTATTAATTGAAGAGTGAGTTTAAGTCATACGAGTACCCAAGCTGAGAAACCAGCTGCTCACCAAGGGAGGACCTACACTGGTGGTCCATTAGCTAGGTCAGTAATCTCGGCAGCCCTGGTGAGTGGCCTCCCTGTATGTATGCAGAGTACCGGAGCAGCGCTCTGACTTTCCACTTCCTGCTTTGGGGTTTTTGAATCTTACTTAGATTCATTCTTCCGAATGCAGTTCCGCTTCTAGTACTCGTCGTAACTGTGTTACATTGCTCACATTAGACTCAAACTTCCCATGAGGTATTACATGATAGACCCTATTCAAGAGAGTTTATTGGCCAAAAGAGTCTTGTCTTGTTGCTAAGTATCCGTGTCCTCTAAGTATGTGTGTCATTGATATTTGACACTATGCTAATGAAGATCCCATTTTCATTTTTAAGCAATCTGTGTTTTCTCAGAATAATTTTATGGAGTTCAGATTTTAGAAATCACTTCTTCATTCTATACTGTCCGTTAGGGTACAAGGTTTTTCAGTGTTGCCATCTTAGCATTTGGGGCCGGATAATTCTTTGAGGGGGCTGGCCATCCTGCGGGCATTGTAGGATGTAGGAGGGGTCAGCAGCAGCCCTGGTCTCTGTACCCTAAATGCCAGTAGGTACCCCTCCCCCAGTTGTGATGACCTAAAATGTCTCCAGGCATTGCCAACTATCTCTTGGGAGGTAAAATTGTATCTAGCTGTGAGCCCCTGCTTTATTGTACCTGGGGACATTTCCCACAGGTGTTTCTTAGTTGTCTGTTGGTGGA
This sequence comes from Panthera leo, assembly GCF_018350215.1. Taxonomy (NCBI): domain Eukaryota; kingdom Metazoa; phylum Chordata; class Mammalia; order Carnivora; family Felidae; genus Panthera; species Panthera leo. Next base: position 116,370,852 of record NC_056684.1, read on the forward strand.
GGCCATGTTGCCAAAAATGGATGCATCGAGTCCAACATAAGAGAGAACATATCAGTTATAATTTTACTTAGGTAGTAGTAGGCACTTTTTCTTATTAGGCAGTATAATAATAGTAATAAACATTTTTGAGCACTTACTATGTACCAGAAACTTTTAGTACGCATTTGATGTGACCTGCATTTTCTCATTTCAACGTCTAAATGCCCACCGAGGTAGGTACTGTTAAGGATGGCATTTTCCAGACGAAAAAACTGGGGCTGAAGTGGTTAAGTGAACCTAAATGGTTCAGCCGATGTGAGCTAGTGATGTGGGAGCCAGGATTCCACTTACGGTGCATCTCACCAGCGTAATGTCCTTAACCATCGTGTTCTTCTCTCTACTATATTAGACTGTAAGGAAGGAGTATGTTTTTCCATTTAAATCTGGTAGAAATTTGTATGGGATAAAAATTTGGGCATCTATGTTCCAGAGGAATCCAGATCATAACACTTCATAAATTTAAAAGCCACTAATCCAAAGTCATTTCTGATTTGAAGCATGGAAAATACCCTCTTACCCAGCAAAATTGGGACTTGTTAATTGAAAATACCAGTTAAAAGTAGGGAACCTTTAAAATGTTATACATGCTTAGAATGTTTCATTTTCACTCCACTATAAAAATGTACTCGGCAAACTCTTGTGAGGCCAAGGGCTTTTCTTTGACAGTGATTCCACTATTTTGAATTTTACATTGCCTTAAAAGTATCAACCACAAGGGCTACAACAGACCTTAGCAAAGCAATCCAATCTTGCAGAATCTTAGGTTTCATTTTTTTCCTCCTTTTTTAGAGTTGTCTTGCCCACATCTAATCCAATAGCTTTCTTTTTAGTGACTTGCTGTTACTAGGTCTTTCCAGAGCCTTCAGTTTAGTTTTTAATAGAAACAAGATTTATCTTTATTAGTACTCCTATTCCATCAGTTTCCATAATATTTAATTAAATTTCATCATTACAGTAACAAGTCGACTGGCATAAACAGGTTTGGGAGGACACAGCCGACTCTTCGTCAGCATGAAGTCCAGCCGGTGGGAACAGAGTGTGCGTGGCCCTGGAGAGGGCCTGCCCGAGGCCTGGGGCATTCGTCATTGTGGTGCGGGCAGGGAACTCAGCAGGAGTTAATCCAGGAAGTCGGTCCAATGGGAGGCCGTTTTGGAGTGCCCGCTGTGTTTTCTTGGGCCACACAACTTAGAATTTTCAAATCAGGCAGGTCGTTTGTCACAGTACGGTGATACCCGACAAATTATGGCTCTCAGTAACCTCATTTGATGCTGCAGTTAAGCCCCGAAAGTGTAACTGTGTGTTAAAAAAGTTAGGTGATCGCTATACTTAGTCACCCTATAGATTATAGTTAGACAAATAACTCTCTTATAATTTTTACTACGCAGCTTGGTGCGCTGGGATCAGCGCAGTCATTGTTTTTTCCTAATTTCCTAATCGGAAGCTGGAAGCGAGTTGTCTGGTTGAAGGAGTACGTCCGCGTCAGATGTAGGTTATCTTCTAGCAGCGGAGTGTGGCGGTACTGACCTGGCTGTCACTCCAGCCTCTTCATCACCAGATATTTTCCATTCTGCTGTTTAATGCATTCCTGACTTCACTGTGGCTAAGTCTCGGCGGGGGGTTGGGGATTCACTTCAGTGAAGGATACTCGGCCGTTGACGTTCCATGTAAATTTTAATTCTATTTGGCTCATGAAAGTGCAGTCACTTTTTCTGATGTCACACTGTTTTTAAAAATGTCATTATTTTGCAAATTTAGACTTGAGAGGATATTTGGCTCCACCAACGTAAGCCATTTCCAGTGCTGGAAGGAGGCTGGACCGATGGAGGAAGGAAGCCCACTGTTTGCACTTACTCAAATAAGCACCGCGCCATCACGGTGCTGCCCCCCACCCCTTTCTCTTGCCCCCTCCTCTCTACTGGTTTGCTAGTGCGCGTGGGACTCACCGAAGGTTAAATGACGCTAATAGCATCGTTAACATTTATTGTGTTACTAATTGTGCTTTATGCGGACTCGGACTTGGTCATTTAATGCTCTTAGGACCCTGAGGTGAACGTGTCGTTGTGGTAAGTCCAAGTGACACAACCACGGCCTTCCTGGAGAAACACAAAGTAGGCAGTAGGATAGCATTAAAATTAGTCGGGTCACCTCCCTTCTGAGTCTGCGTAGGTATTTTGTGTTTAGTTTTTATGTAGCTGCTATGATCAAAATACCAAGGGAGTTTGTAAGTGGAAGATACTGTTAAAGTAGTTACCCTCGTGGCTTGTTGAAGAGGAGACTTTTCCTAGCCATCACTCACCTCACTTTTCTGTGGTCATACGGGACTTTTCCAATCTTGCACTGAGTGTCTAATTGTCCACGAGGCCTGTCCTTCCTGAATCTCAGTCAGGGTGATGCATATATGGAAAAGAGTGGCCTACAGGCTGCCTTGGCAGTGGTGTTTCTCGCTCCATTGGTCAACAGGGTTGATAGGCTTGTCTCTGTGCCAGGTGGGGTGTCCCTCTCAAAGTCCAGTGACTGGAGGTGTGTGGTGGGGAAGGGCCTCTCCCTACTGCCCAGTGCCCAGGAGAAACTGCCATTGTCAGACCTGAAGCTCACCTAAGAATAGTTTCCCACTCCCGATGCATGTGTACCTAATTATTCTTCTGATAACCTTAAGCCATCATATTTGATGGTTTTTATCGTTTCCTTTCCTTGCCCTCCACCTCCACCTTTCCTCACCCCACCACACACACACCTGTTTGCACACATGCACACACATGCATGAGCACACACACACAAATCAGTTCCAGCAGAATGCTGGGCCCCAGATCTATCAGTTGGTCGTTGGAGTTCAGTTGTTACTGTAATACCCAGTTTCCTTTATAAAAGAGTGAGAGGAAAATCATCAACCATTTGTTAGACGAGCATCAAGTAGCAGTTCTGGTGGATTATGGCGTGGATTATACGTGTAGATCGTCATGGACCACCATACAGCAAAGCTTATTAGAAAAATCTGTGCTTTGTTTTTTTAATCCTTCTATAAGTTGTGCAACATTAAACTTGACACAAGTTGGGATATCTTATAATTCAGATTTCTTTAAGGATAGTTATGCTGTTTAGTGTTTTGATGTGGATAGTTTTATTCTTCAGGGAAGTGATAAGCCCGAGTCAACAAGTCTGCTTTACTGAACCATGTTGTGCTCTGTGTTCTTGAACTTCACAGTCAATCTGGGCCAACATTAATGAGGAAAGATTTCATCCATGTATAATAATTCATTGTTTTAATATCCTTGTGTTTTGTCTTGACTGAGATCACGTAAACTCTTATATGATTGGTCTGAAGTTAGATCTCTAATTAGGTGACCCTTTCAGGGAGATTTGGAGCACTAAATTTTTTCTTGAGCTAACGCAGGAGAGTCATTTGCTGCCATCTTTTTATCTGCTCAGGACTTCCAGAAGCCAGGAGGCCATTAGGTATGAAGGTTTGTATGTTTGCTCCTTTGAAAACAGTCCTCCTCGCCTTTCTTGGCTGTGATCTCCTGAGTTTTAACACAGATTCGCAGATTCTGAACTCTGCTCCACAAGGCATTGAGGATTCCCTAGTACCTGAGTCGTCTCCGCTCTGAGGAGTGTGGAAGTTGGTTAAGAGGGTATGTGCCCCAGATACTCCTCCCTGTGTTTTATTTTTAAATCAAGATAAACCATCAGAAGGCCACATTTGCACAAACACTTGACCTTATTCAAGGTCATCTTTTTAAGAGCCAGTCATATAAAAACAAAGTTTGCTGTTGCAGTAAAACTGGCGATGAAGCATTGCCTGTTATGTCATTCTTTCGCCCCTTTGGAAAGTTCCATGTGAGAAATTTGTTTTAGGAATTTGATGCCAGGACCTGTTTTCTGGTAGTTACCAAATGCCTGCTTTCTGGGGATACGTATATTTTATTGGTTTGCTTATTTTGTTTCTTTGCTGTGTCCTCTGTTTTAACTTCAACTCCCAAGACCAAATTTGATTCTCAAATATACAGCCTTCATTACTAACACATTTTTTTCACTTGCATCTTTTATTTCTGTTTCAGTAGCATAATTTGTGTATTTCCTTTATCATTAATGACCTCAAAAATTTCTTTTTGGAAAGGATAATTAGCATACATACATTTCCAAATGCAACCCCTGTCTTCCCGGGCTTTCTCCTCTGTTCTGGCTTCCTTTCTCCCCTGCTGTCCCCGGCTTCCACCTGGATGGCTGTCGAGTTGGCAGTGCAAAGCCCTGCATACAAACGTTGACTTTAGTTTTTCCTCCCTGAACAAGCCTCCCTCAGCACCTCCCTCTTGCTAGAAATGCCACTGGTATCGTCTGTCGCTTGGATTTGAAGCATTGCAGTCTCTTTCATGCCTCGTCTCCCTTAAGCTCCCCCTCCGATCAGCTGGCAAGGCCCCCTGGGTCCTCCTGGGACTCTGCTACCTTCCTGCTCTCTGTGTCCTGTTCCCGGTGCTACAGCTGTACACGCTCATTGCCTCTCGCCCAGGTTCTGGCAGAGGTGTCTCAGTCTCTCCATCTCTGTCTAGTCTGCCCTACTCAGAATCCAACCTCTTGCCTTTGCCAGATACAATCCAACCTGGCAACAGCGTAAATTTACATCGTATTGTAAATCTGATCCTGTAACGAATATATTGGGTAAGTTGAGTCCTCCAAGATGCAGATGTGACCCCCTGATAGGAAAAAAAGAGCAGAATTGAACAAGGGGACACAGGCCACAATGCAGATCTAGCGAAGTCATGGTCAATGCAGTGGAGTGAAGAATAAGCTTTAGAGGAGGTCCTGTGTTGGGCAATACCGGCCAGGCCCTCTTACCCCCAGCATGCCCAGTTTGTGGATGGGGGCTGCCCAGAAAGAGAGTGGCTGGGCTGGAAAACTGTGAAGATTCAAAGATGCTACAGGCAGAGCCTTTCAGCTATAATTGTATTTCTTGCGGCCCATTTGGTTGCAAGCCCTTTCCGGAAGGGAAAGTGCCGCTCATCTGTGGCTGCTATATACACATGAGTGGCTACATGATGCTTGGCAAGGCTTTGGGCACTGGAGTGGTAAGCAAAACAGACCACCTTCCTGGAACTTACATTCTGGTGAAGGAGACCGACAATGAATAAGTCACATAAAGGATACGTATGCTTATGGTAAAAATCTGTAATCTAGAAGTGGAGAAAGTAATCCCTCTCCTAGTTCCAGTAATTTGGCTTGTAATCTTCTATGTTTTTTCTTACACACACACAAATTCATTATCCCGGTTAGTATTAATAGGAATGTTCTTCATATTTTTAAAGTAGTTTTAAAAATCAACAGGTACACATGGGGCACCTGGCTGGCTCAGTTGGTATAGTGTGTGACCCTTGATCTAGGGGTGGGAGTAGAGCCTACTTGAAAAACAAGTACACATTTGTATCTTTATTCTTTGATTCAATAATGGTATTGATTATGCCTCTGGTGTGTGCCAGCTACAGTGCCCGGCAGAGAACAAAAGCACATGTACCTGTCTTCATGGTGTTTAGAGTCTGCCCTTGGTGACCTTGAGACAAACAAGAAACTATCAAGCATTATTTTTTTCCCCCCAATTTCAACAAATATTTTTTGAAAATCTACAATTTCTTTGTTCCACTTGCCTGGAGTCCATTTAGATGGATGGTGGAAACTCCGAATTTATCCGCCATGTCTTTCTTTTGTAATTTCAGTTTCTTTTTCATTTTGTTCTATATTTATCAATTTTATCTCCCAGAGAGGGGATTGGTATACACCTGTCTGCATTCTGTCATCTAGGCCTGCCATTTTATTTCAGCCAGTTGTATTTTTAATCCCCAGGATCCCACTAATTTTGTTTCCTTGCAGTTATTTTTCATAATTGCTCATCCTTAATTTATATACCTCACCTCTCTCCATTGCCATCCATTAGAAATTTCTTCTCCTGAGAAATGTTTGTTCTGTGTTTCTCATTTTTCCCTGTCGTGCTCTTCCTGGTTTTGCTTAGTCGTCTGGTGGTCAGAGTCCTGGGAGGACCGGTGTGGATGGCAGGCCTCCCCACAGTGCTGTGCGTCCCTTTCCCCAGCAGGCTTCCCTGGACGTGGACAGGGAGGACTGAGGGCTGGCACTGGAACGGCAGTGAGACCTCCTAACGTGCAAATGTCCCTGCAGCGTGAGAGGGCGGTGACCATGGTGCAGGATAGGAACCATGGGTGCCAGAGCTGGGCCAACTGTATCGTGCTCCGTTTCTGCATGGAGCTGCCTTTCCTCCTCCACCCCGGCGCAATGCATGTCCTGTTCTCTTCCTCTCTCAACCGCCTGGCAGGCTCCTGCCTGTCATGGGTTTGTGATGCTTGAGTTGCCCCCTGCTCCCCACCACTGCCCCAAGTCACCCTGTGCCCTTGTTTCTACGATGCTCTGGTTCCTAACCAGCCTAAGCACTCCTTGAAGGCAAAGACCCCAGATTAGGGAAGCTCAGTAAACGTTCCACAGTTGAACGATGTTTGGTGCGGATGTGAAGTCTAAGATAATTTATTGAGTCGAGTGTATCCTGTATTTATAGCTTCAGGGAGAGGCTGTGAGGGCCCTCTGTGCGCATGACCTTGTGTTCTACTGCAGACGCCGGTTAATATGTTGCAGTTCCTTTTCCGCTCTTTTCAGGAAATGAGACCACAAACAAGTCTGTGTGTGGTCATGGTGGTTTAGTGGAAATTAACCAGGACCACCAGGTGATCCCCACAGGCCCAACACACCGGTATGGAGACTGAACTTTACTAGTGTAAACTATAGTAGACACAACTGATAGATGCCAAAATCAGTGGGCGACAGTCGCGGAGGAGAAGGATTGGCATAATCTCAAAGTGTATCCCAAAGATACTTGTAATGTACTGTCTGGCAGGTGCCATCTTAGTGGAGTGAATCCAAGTCCATTATCATGAACCCCATGAAGTGGTGGTGCGCTGAGGTTACATCATTTCTGTGGTTCTCTTGCCCAAAGTACATAACTTCAGTCCAATCACGTGAAACCACCAGACAAACGCAGTTGATTGGTAAGTACTTTTCAAAGGTGTCCAGGTCATGAAAGACTGGTAAACAGTGAGGAACTGTGACAGACTACAGGGGACTGGGGAGAAATAACTAAGTACAATATGGGACAGAAAAAAAAAAAAAGGGCATAGTGGAAAAACTGGTGAAATTTGAATAAAATCTTTAGTTAATGGGATTGTACCAATGTTAATTTCCTGGTTCTGGTAATGATAATTGTACTGTATGTAGCATTGGAGGAGGCTGGGTCACGGATGTATGGAAACTCCCTGTACTGTTTTTGCAACTTCTCTAAGTATAAAGTAACTAAGATGAAAGTAAAAAACCAAAAACCTCAGGTGAAGTCAGTTACTGGAAGCTACCATAGGAACCATCCGCATGAAATCTAATGCTTACCCAACTTGCTGTGTCGAAGTGCAGCAAAACCACCACCATGCTTACAGATTTCCATATTCCAAAGAATTTCTATACTCTTTGCTGTCTCAAGGAAGGAAGGGATCTTTAGCTCTGTTATTTCAGGACAACTTGATAACACAAAATAAAAGCCTGTCGCCTGTTTTCTAATGCATACCTCATTATAACTGTAGACACCCAGTGAGCCCTTCATCCTGAGCTCCAAAGTCAGGTGCTCCAGAAATACTTGCTCTGTTGTATCCGTTCCTTTCCTCAGCTTTCTGATGGAGCTGCTCCTCTGTACATAGTGGCCATTCATCTGAACTTTAGGGCAGAGAGAGAGATCTCTAAGTGCATTGGAGTCAACTTAGAAGCATTTGATGGTAGAGAAGCATCAGCAGAAGCAACATCTGTACCTGGTAGACAGCATGTGTGTGGGCTGTGCTGTTTTTTTGAGACACACTGCGTTGTCTCTGACCTGCTGAGCGGTGGTGACTTCTCCCTTGACTGCATTTGTTGCTGTCTCTGAGGGACATTATTCCAGATCCTTCAAAAGCATTTTTATGTAGGAAGATGCCTTGCAACAATATCCCTGGTAAGGAGGGACAAAGGATGTTTTAAATACAAAAAGTGTAGTTATAGACAGGTGTTTCATTGTTAATTTCTCTCATTTGAATGCTATATTTTTTTCTGAGTTGGCATTTGAATTAGTGTTAACATGAAAAGTAAAGAATTACACTAGTATGCACCCTTTAACTTTAAAGGTTTTTTTAACACTCATTGGCCATTTGCAAACCAAATACATATTTTTATACTTCAAAAAAATCTTCCCATCATAAAAGTCATATATATATTCGTCATAAAAAAAATTAGTAACTATAGAAAATTAGAAAATTAATCTTACAGGATTGCTAGTGATTTTATTTGTCTCATCTTTTTAATACATTCCTATTCATGTTTTCAGTAAGGTAGAATCATTAAATACAGTTTATATATTTCTTCCTCGTTCTGTAATTGGCTGTGCCATCATTTATTTAAAGTTTTCCACCTATTGCAAATTTCAGTTTTCCAGTTTTTTAATTTTTTTTTTTTTTTTTTTATTGAGAGAGAGAGAGGGCATGAGTGAGGGAGAAGGTCAGAAGGAGAAAGAGAGAGAGAACTCTAAAGCAGCCTCCGCACCCAGCACAAAGCCCCACATGGGGCTCCAGCTCACAAACCATGAGACCATGACCTGAGCCAAAATCAAGAGTCAGACACTTAACCGAGCAGCCCAGGTGCCCCTAGTTTTTCATTATACATATTGTTGACATCAGATGTTCCTAAGTGTCTCTCCCGCCCACCCCCACCCCCCACCATTGACCTATTTGGCAGTTTGGCAAAACCTGTGGATTCTTGAAATAATGTTTGTTTTACTCAAATCAGAATAATGTTTTTAGGGGCAGCTCAGCGGGTTAAACGTGTGGCTTTGGCTCAGGTCATGATCTCACGGCTCGTGAGTTTGAGTCCTGTGTCTGGCCTTGTGCTGACAGCTCAGAGCCTGGAGCCTGCTTGGGATTCTGTTTCTCCCTTGCTCTCTGCCCCTCCCCCCCCCTCTCAAATATAAATAAACATTTAAAAAAATTTTTTAAAGAATGTTTTTAAATACATAAAATAAAAATACAAAGTGTTTAAATACAAAATGTTTATTTAAAATTTAAATGTTAAAAATGGTAAAATACAATAGTGTTTAAAATTTTGTAACATAGCAATAAATGTGTTTCTTATGCATTATTAAAAAGATCTAGTATCGGGTCTGATAATTTTCAAAGTAGTGATGAGCATAACTGATATTTTGATATGCCTGCAACAACTATAATGTGATATGAAAATATCGGGGTTTTTTTTGATGTCAAAGTCACATGTACAGCTAATATTACTGTAGTATGTTGCCTGCATTTATAATGGACAGAAATGCTACATTTCATTTAACAGCTGGTGAAAATAAAAATTTTTTTTTCATTTAAGTTCATGGGCCCCCTGATTTCTATCTATAGATAAGATTAGAAACCTCTGGCCAAATATAAATGATCTTGTTATGTAACTTCCCCCCACATACCCAGTTATTTCCATAAGGTAGACATCTGTAAATCAAATGCTGTGGCCTTTGCGGGGATCTTGGTTTTTATTGCCGAATTGCTCTTAAGAAAGCTGAGCTCAGAGGGGCACCTGGGTGGCTCAGTCGGTTAAGCGTTCGACTTCAGCTCAGACATGATCTCACAGTTCATGAGTTCAAGCCCTGCGTTGGACTCTGTGCTGACAGCTCAGAGCCTGGAGCCTGCTTCACATTCTGTGTCTCCCTCTCTCTCTCTGCCTCTCCCCCGCTCATACTCTGCCTCTCTCTCTCTCTCTCTCAAAAATAAATAGAACATTTTAAAAAATTTTAAGAGGGGCGCCTGGGTGGCTCAGTCGGTTGAGCATCCGACTTTGACTCAGGTCACGATCTCGCGGTCCGTGAGTTCGAGCCCCGCGTCGGGCTCTGGGCTGATGGCTCAGAGCCCGGAGCCTGCTTCCGATTCTGTGTCTCCCTCTCTCTCTGCCCCTCCCCTGTTCATGCTCTCTCTCTGTCTCAAAAATAAATAAAACGTTAAAAATTTTTAAAAGAAAGCTTAGATCAGAAAGGTCTGACTAGTATGTTTAAGCTTGTATAGTTGAACATTTTCTTGCCTACTTGGAATATTTATAGCATATATTTTTTAACGTTTATTACAGGCCCAAAACATTTTAATTTCATCACTAATGAGATTGAATTTTCAAAAATATAATTACTGGCTGTTTTTCAGAGATAATGACCAATAACCCCCCCCCCCCATTTTGATTGTTACTCTTTATTTTCCTCTTGTTTCAAATAGAGTTTTCTTTGAGCTTTTTTTCCCCTTTAATCATTTTGCTGCAGTTTATTAATGTCAACATAACTTTGTATTAAAGTCTACCTTTTATTGGCAAGTTAGGGGGCTAGTATGGGCTGCTTAGTGTCACATGCTCTTTTGAGCACATTTGTGCTTAATTTTGGCAAGTTTGGCAAGTAGACCACCCTACTTTTTAAGAGCTACCTGTCAAAAAAAGAATTGGAACTTCAGAGCACTGTGTACTTTGTAAATGTGCACAATTACTCTTATGCAACAATAATTATAAGCTTAGTGGAGTGCTTTGGGACAGAATTCTGGCATGTGGCCAGTCCTGTGTAAATGTCCACATCCATTACTATGACCTGCTTTTGATTATGATGCAAAGTCCTGGGCTATTTAGTTCTCATGGAACCTCCGCCCTTTATAATTAGGATGAGCCCTTTGGGGACCAGAGACTGAGAATCTCTGAGTGGTGCGCTTCTCGGAAAGAGCCATTCTTCAAAAAGTTGGCCTCTTGTTACCGCTACTTTGCCAAACCTATGTCTCTCATTTTAAAAGCAGAATATGCTGCTGTTGTTTTTCTTCTTCTTTTTTTAAAATTCTCCTAACTTTAGATCTGTCTTTTCTAAGTTAGTTATTAGTCTTATTAAGATGGATAAGTTGCACGAAAACAAAACATCTGAACAACTTAAACCCAAGAGGCAGAGATGAGCCGCTCTGCAGAAGCATGTGGTCCAGTGAGCAGGCTTCCTAGTTGCACCCAGATTCTCCAGTAGAAGTGTCAAGGGTCAAAGTTCAGGTCGACTGCACTAACAGTGGCACACTTGCAGCCCACCCAGTAGACTGTTTCAGCAAACAGTGGCTTAAAATACTGAACATGGTGAAATAGTTTCAGTTGTCAATGGTTCCATTCTCTGACCTGCTGACATGTAGGGAGGCCCAGGTCTGTCAGCTCAGCACAACTATCTTCAGTGCCTCCTGCTGCAGGGACTTAAGGTGCCTTTTCTAGAGAAAATGGGAGGGTTTTCGCTTTTCCTTCTGCGTAGTCGATTAGGGTGACTAAGGTTAGAATATGAACATTTTTGTGACTTCAGCGTATATTGCTAAGACGCTTTCTAAAATGGCTGGAATCAGTTCACAGGGCCACCAGCAGAATATGAACGTGACAGCTCAGCTCGGCCAAGCACCAGTTTTCACTTCAGAGATGTTGTTGCTAGTTTGTCAGGTGGGAGATAGCAGCTAAGTTTCATTTGCTTCCCATGTCTTCGATTCGCGTTTATCACATCTAATTTCCCTATTTAAATTTCTAAGTTGACAACTTTAAGGAAATATTTTAAGTTTACAAATTATTTCTAGAAAACAAAAACGTAGGGGCGCCTGGGTGGCTCAGTCGGTTGAGCGGCCGACTTCAGCTCAGGTCATGATCTCACGGTCCGTGAGCTCGAGCCCCGCGTCGGGCTCTGTGCTGACCACTTAGAGCCTGGAGCCTGTTTCAGATTCTGTGTCTCCCTCTCTCTCTGATCCTCCCCCGTTCATGCTCTGTCTCTCTCTGTCTCAAAAATAAATAAACGTTAAAAAGAAATTTAAAAAAAAATGTATTTTTGTTCCTAATTCTACACAGTGCAGATTATGCTGATCTCCCTAGGGAAATGCACAACTGAAATTGTATTACAAAGTCTGCAAGTATGAAAACCACAGGAACAATCCAGAAAGTGCTGGTTGAAACCCCGTAACTCTTCTGATTGTATTTTCCTTTCCTCCTTTACAGTTAAAATACGGGGCTCTTCCCCACCCCCCACCCCCCCATACACTTGTTTTACACTCAGCTCATGACCAGGTGATGTGACTATACTTGATCTAATTACTGGAGCTTTGAATTGTTTCCTATTTCCCCTTTCTAAGATTGTGAATTTTTTATTTATTATTGTGAATGTATCAACCAGAAATACAGTTATTTATGCGGAATATTCTAGTGATAGCAGAACTACTGATTGGCACTTTCTGTATCATCCTTGTTAAAACTCAGGAACCAGAACTAAGAACTTCAGACTAAATATTTGTTTAGGTGTTAAATATGGAAAATGAAGGCGGGGGAAGTCAACCATCTATGAGTAAAATGTTAACATCTCTCCCTTTAAACACAGTGAAGCCTTGCTTATCACACAAGGAATATCAAGGAATAAAGCTTTTGTTTTTATATAAACCCTGTTTATTTTTTAAAAATCTGATTTCATATATTTTCAGAGATTGCTGATTAAGATGCTTTTAAGTAATCTAAATCTTTTCTGTTCTGGGAATATGAAACCAATCCAAAACCCAGGTGTTTTTAGTTTTTTTGGGTTTTTTGGGGGTTTTTTTTGCACACAATGCAGAAATTGCTCCTCTGGCCACTTAAGCAATTTGAGTTCAATAAAACTTTCTTTATGTATGATCTGGCTAGTTCATCCCTTAAGGCATCAAATTGTATTGGACTTTTTTTTTTTTTATTTTTTTTTTTTAACGTTTATTTATTTTTGAGACAGAGAGAGACAGAGCATGAATGGGGGAGGGGCAGAGAGAGAGAGGGAGACACAGAATCGGAAGCAGGCTCCAGGCTCTGAGCCATCAGCCCAGAGCCCGACGCGGGGCTCGAACCCACGGACTGTGAGATCGTGACCTGAGCTGAAGCTGGATGCTTAACCGACTGAACCACCCAGGCGCCCCGTATTGGACTTTTTAAAATTCATAATATAGTATCAGGAACTTTGGGGAAGATAATGTTAATATCAAATGGCTAAAAAAAATGAGCTTTGGAATCAGTATAAGATCATATATTTGAATTCTGGCACTGTTTGCTGTTTGCTAGTTGTGGCTGGACAGTGACTTATTCTCTCCAAATCCTAGCTGCCACATCTGTAGAAAAGAAGGAAATCTCTGTATTTTCATGGTGGACACGAATATTAGGTAGAATGCTTGGCAGAGCACCTCAGTGCACGACATGATATCATTGTAACAGAATGTGTGCGGTATTGGGTTTGGCACTCCAGTATGCTGGCACCAAAATGTCACTGCCTTGGGTGGTATAATGCCTGCATGTCAACTCATCTGTCAGTAGGTTTATCTACCCTACTTGATTGTCCAGTTCCTCTCCCCTTCCCCTCTCCTCCCTCAGACTTCATCGTCCTGAGTTCTCCCATCACACGCTTCCAGGCCTTTCTGTAACACTCATCCGCAACTCCCCCACTCTTGTTCTCTCTCTTTCCCCTTCCATCCTCACAAAACACAAAGCTGATTTGTGGATCTGACTGGAAGAGCCCTGTGGAACTGATGAATAAGTCTGCCAGCTAAGGGTGTAGGTAGAGGGCTGCTAGGAAAAAATAATGGCACAGCCAGGGGCAGGTACCGAAGGTGCTACCCAAAGCCTGAGGTGCTAAGACGAAGGTACTGAGCTTGAAGGACAGGCAGAACCAAGACTGGCCAGAAGGACCAGATAGGATGCCTCTAAAAAGGCTGGCATTTTGGTTTATTAATGTTTTTTATTTATTTTTGAGACAGAGAGAGACAGAGCAGTGGCAGGGAAGGGGGAGAGAGAGAGGGAGACACAGAATCGGAAGCAGGCTCCAGGCTCTGAGCCATCAGCACAGAGCCCGATGCGGGGCTTGAACTCAACAGACCTTGAGATCATGACCTGAGCCGGAGTCGGACGCTCAACTAACTGAACCACCCAGGCGCCCCTGGTATTTTGGTTTAAAGAAAAAAATCAGAGTCATTTGTCTTAAGATCAAAGTTTAAGGACTCAGAAATTCAATTTAAGGTGACATACTCAACCAAAGTCCACTGCCAGAGAGTACACAGTACATTTGGATTTTGAACTGAATAAAGGTTCGTGTAGAAAGGGTGTTTTTCTATACCTCTGTAATCCCTGGGAGCAGAGAAAACAGACAGTGTGCACAAAAAACAAGGCTCTTATTCTGAGAGTAAGTCTTACTCAAGTGGAAACATATTTTGGACAAGCAGAATCTGACCATGATAGCAGTGAACTTAACTCAGGGAACCAGACCAGAATTCCCATCTATCCCATGAAACTGAAATAGAGGAACAAATGGAAACGCTTGCTTGGAGCTCTTTTTCAAGGAAAAAGGAGAAAAAAAGTTTCTGCACCGACACACACGAAAGTTTACAGTCTGCCTAGAGTTATCAAACCAGAGATGGGTTTGTTTGAAGATAGAGTCTGGATGAAATACTAGAAATCACTTATACTTATCTCCGGAACATTTCCCAACTCATAAATGTACTTATTTAACAGCTGTGAAAAATTGCAGAAAAATATGATCAGAATTTAATAATGACACACAAAACTTTACATGACCTTTAATTTCTTTTCTGCTTTTTAAACATTGAGTTTTATGCAGGGTTTAGTTTCTTTTTTATAGTTTTTAAATGTCTATTTATTTTGAGAGAGAGAGAGAGAGTGAGCAAGGGAGGGGCAGAGAGAGAGAGGGAGAGAGAGAATCCCAGTGCAGAGCCTGATGCGGGGCTTGAACTCATGAACCATGAGCTGAAACCAAGAGTTGGACGCTTAACCAACTGAGCCACTCAGGCACCTCCTCTGAAGCTTTTTCAGTGTGTTGAGCTCTTTGCTCCTTCAATAGACAGCCCCAGATTGCTGTCTTGTTTTCCTTTAAGTTCTTGTCTGCTCTTTCATGCGGTTTCTGTCTCCTGCCTTTCCGTTTTCTTCTTTGTTGTCAATTGTTGTATCACATTGCCGTCCGTATGCAAGTCTGTAACAGCCCTACACTCTGGACTTTGTCAGCCTCTGGAACAATCACACCTCTGAGACAAAGCAGTGAGCTTGAAGACCAGACAACCAAGCTTATTAAAATTGTATGCGACGTAAGAGTAAACAGCCCCTGAGTGTGATTCACACGTGCAGAGCTTTGAGGGTATACAGAAATGTTTGTAGTGAATTTTGTGACCTCCATTGAGTTGCTTTTTGGTTATCCATGTGTGAGCGGTTCATTGCCCGTATTCCCATTGTGTTTTCTTATTTTGAATTTCCAGGGAGTATGATGACGTTCTTGGAGAGCCCTCACTCACTATATGATTGTATCTTTTACGACCACTCTTTAGTACTTGTAGAGTACCTTCATATACATTACCCAAATTTTAAAACTATATGATTAGATATGTTATGCTATTATTTCTTCTTACTCTCATGGGTTTTCAAATGCTTTTATATTTTGCATGGGAATGACACATATTTTCAAATGTATGCATTTTGTATGAGGAAAATTGACCGTGTCACGTCTGAGTCATTTAATGCCTGTGTCACATGTAAATGAAATAGGACCACGTAAAGTGCTGTGAAGAATAAGTTATCCACTTTAGTTTTTCATATATTTCTGTGTTTTGTGGACTTCCTCGTCGGTGAACCATCTCATGTATTGACAAGTTTTATTTTTTTTAAAGAAGTATATACTTAGTGTACAGTGAATATCATTTAAAGAAATTTTTTTCTGTAATTTAATTTTGATCCTGACTTTCCATCTGGTCAAGAGGAAGGTAAATTCAACACCAGTCCTTTGGAGTCTTGAGCAGTGCAGCCCGTTTGGGGAAGGGCCCTGAGTCATCATGTCAGTCACCTGGCCACACTGCCTCTCTAGGAGGGACCTGTTATCCCAGCCCTCACGTGCCCTCCAGGTTCATGGCTCTGTAGGTCGCCTTTCGTGCCCACTGCATGGGAACCACTGGTAAGGTGCAAGAGCCCCATGCTAGACTTCCACCTCCTGGGCGTACTTCGAAGCTCTGTCCTTGTAGACCCTACTCTTGCTGGGAGCAGAGTGCGACTCGGTGATTCACAGACCTTTCTGCTCTCTTCAGTTCTGGGAAGTCTTTGTTAATCTGGGGGAAATTCCTCAATCCTCAAACTCTGTTCTCAACAGATTCAGGGTTTTGTTGTTGCTATTGTTTTAACAAAACTAAGGAGCATTGGCACAAACCTTCCCTTAGGCGAGGAAGCCTACATAATGCAGCCCATTTAAATGGTAGAGTATGGGGCGCCTGGGTGGCTCAGTTGGTTGAGCGTCCAACTTCCACTCAGGTCATGATCTCACACTCAAGGGGTTCGAGCCCCGCGTCAGGCTCTGTGCTGACAGCTCGGAGCCTGGATCCTTGCTTCAGATTCTGTGTCTCCCTCTCTTGCTCCCCCCCCCCCCCGCCTCATACTCTCTCTCTCTCTCTCAAAATAAATAAATATAATAATAACAATTTTTTAAACAGTAGAATATAGGGACAGAACACAAATCTCTTTTAAAAACTATAGTTAAATAGTAAGTTGCAGAGGTAGTGAAAAAACAAAAAACTCGATAGGCCACCTCTATTCAGTGTTCTGTTCACTGAGACCAAACTTGTGTATCTAAGTCTCTGTTTCTGTAACTCACTGAAGAATATTTGTTAAATGCATTGACATTTTATTGAGTGATCTTACTATCAAACAGAATATAACATTTTTAAAGTGTTATGTAAATGTTCTAATTTTGTTTTGTCGTCTTTTACCTAAGAACACTGGAACTATTTTGGGGCCGATGAGAATCTTGGACCAGTGGCTGTGAGCATTCGGAGGGAAAAGCCAGAAGAGACAAAGGAAAATGGATCTCCCTACAACTACCGAATAATTTTTAGAACCAGTGAGGTAAGTTGCAAACCAGAAGGATTGAGACTCGATTGGAGTGAGGAAAAAATGGAGTGGTCGCAGTAGCAAAGCAATTAAATTTAATAGCACATAGTTACAAATGCTTTTGAATAAACAAAGGCCCCTTTCATTCATTCTGATGGTGATGGGGGTGGACATAATGGTTAGATTTGGATCCTTCCTTTCCATGGGGCTCTGGATAGATGCAATAAATGAATGGGAGTTTTGATGCAGAGAAAGATACCTCAGTTAAGTGTGGCCCTAGGAAATTGGAGCCCTCAGAATTCCAAACTGGATATTGCATATCCGGCTCAGGCGGCCGGAAAGCCCTGAGCCAGCTTGAGCCAGGGGCCTTACAGATGAGAGAGGGTCACCCAAGAGTAAACTCACTCTTACAAAGTGTTGCTTAGGCCAGTTCTTGACCCAAGAAGAGGGAAAGGCTCTTTTCTTCTTCCATTTTGCTGTCTCTTGAGCCTGTTACCTAGGCCTTTTAGAGACAGAATGCAGACCAGTCAAACCCAGGGCTATCTAACTGCACGTTGAGACAGGCTCTTGGAGCTCCTTAGGAATCTAGGCACACATAATATGTGAGTTTTTATTTTAAAATGAAATTTAGGTCAGAAAAGAAAAGGAAAAATAAAATAGCTAACGGAGCAGGGGTTTTTTTTGTTGTTGTTTTAAACTCATGAACAAGTTTGGGACAGTGGTTTGCTTTCTTTGTAAATATATATATAGTTGTGCCAGTTATGAATTTATTATTGCCTCCCTGCACCAAATTCACTTTAGGGCTGTTGTGAGGCATTAATGCCTAATACTCCCCTGAGGTATGTAGAAAATAATGGGTTTGAAACTAGTTTAAATAGGACAGTTAACCTCATTTCCCCCATTGAATACAAGGCATGTGTCAGGGGTTGGCTTCACTTAGTAATTGTTCCTCAGCTTGAACTCGGGGGAAATTAAAACTAGGATTTTTAAAGGCACAAGTTCCATTTCTCACGTGTGGTACGCGGTGGCCAGAGAGGATTGAAGCGCTCTCTAGCCCTAGTGTACTTTCTCTCCACACCAGAGCTAATCGCTAAGCAGGGTGAATGCTTTAGTTGAACGTAGAAAAGCACGGAGAACATGCTGTTCTTGAAGTTGGACTAGGTGGTTGCCCCTCTCTGGCTTCTTGGATCTCTGTGAGCCTGTTACCTTACTTCAGGTGTTTTTGCCTGTTCTTACCTGTTTCCTGTTCTTACCTGTTTCCCTCCCAAGGCCACCCCCATTTCAGCCCCCACCATGTTCTTCCTTTTCTGTTTTTGATCCATTTAAATGCCTCTTCTTGCCACTGTCGTACCGTCCTTCATGCCAGAGGTCAAAGTTTGCTAAGTGAGGGATTTCTTTCTCCCGTCCGGTCACTTCGGTCATTGGTCTCCATGACCATCCCTTCCAACTTGCCTTGCCACATTCCTTCTCTCCCTCCAGCGTTAACTGCTATCCTGAGTTCATGTGATCCCTCTGCCATGATCGGTGGCTCTGTCCTTTCATCCCTCACTCCCTGGGCCCAAAGTGTTCAACCTGCACCTCCCCCTCCTTCCCTGGACTTGCAGCCGCTACTCCTTCCCTTTTCCGCTAGCCCGTCTGGCGAGCCCTGCGGTCCACTGACTTAGCCTGTGATTGGGACATCCAAGTCAACTGTTACTTGTACTTCAAAACACCATCACCGCTTGCCTTTATGTTCAAATTAATGTTTAGCTGACAACTCTATTACTGAGGGGGTTCAGGCCGGAAACCTTAAAGTCACACTGGACTCTCCTCCCTGCCTCCTGCCCCCACCCTGGCTGTCAGCAAAACTGGGTGACTTTGTTTTCAAGATATGCCCAGATTTCAACCCCTTCTTCCATCCCATCACCTCGGCCTGGGCCAGGCCACCACCATTTTTCACTGAGAACCTTTCTTCCTGCCTCTGCCCTTAATCCCTGCATCCTTTCAGCCCAGGAGGGATCCTTTCGAAGTGTACACCGGATCTGTCATTCCTCAGTTCAGAATCCTTTAGTGGCTTCCCATCTCGTGAGAAAAAACCAGTCAGTGTCCTTTGCTAATTTAGGAGAGCATCCGTTCCCTTGGTCTTTCCAGCCACGCTGGCTTCCTTCCCCTCTGGGCCACCGTGACACCTCTGCCTCGGGGCTCGGCTGCTCCCTGGTCCTCTGTCCTGCTATGTTCTTCCCCTGGCATCCTCCTGACTGGAGCTTTCTCATTTCCTTCTGACCTTGACTCCTAAACCACAGGGGCCTTCCCTGGCCACTGGATCTAAAATTTCTGCTCCCACATATCCCATTTCACATCTGATGTGAGGCTTTCTTTTTTCACGAACATTTAATACTACCTCACCCACTGTACTTGTTATTTTGTTTGTTTTCGGTCTCCCCCACTAGAATTTAAGCCCCGTGGGGATGGGGACTGTTGTCTGAGTCGTTCACGATGACATGGCTAATGCCTAGAATTGTACAGCCGTGCTCTCCCTTCCCCTCTGTCTCCTTCCTTCGTTCTCTTTCCTTCCTCTCTCTCATGTGTATTTAATGGAGTGCCCCTAGCTTTCGTGGAACTTTTTCCTTTCCGGTGAAAGTAATCCTTAAATGTGGTTTAATGGTACTATCTTAATGAGGCTTTTCATACAAAGAAACTAACAGAAGTCCTCTGATAGAACCCTCTCTCGAGGTCCGTCCCCACCTGACAGGCATGTTGCTCCTTCCTCTTTCGTTTCGATAGAAATCATCAGCGCACAACACAAACAGAAAAACATCAACGTGTTTGTAAAGCTGACAGTTTCTGAAGAAAACCTTGTGACATGTGAGTGTTTTTAAGCAAGGTACACAGGGACTCCTAAGGCCTCTCGTCTTGTTTCTGGAAATCATTAACAGAAATATCAGTAATGCTAGTGATCCAGTTATAAAAAATGAGTCATGCTTTTTCTCCTCTGCTTTGGCTTCCTGGAGGTGAGCTGCAGTCTTCCCTGTGCTACAGGATTAGCATTCCCGGGCTTGGTTTCTCAGCTGAAAATACTTGGAGCCTCTGTAGCTTCCGGGCTCCAGGCACGTTACCTCAGGGACAGAGGAGCACGGTACCTGGGTCTTTCGGCGGTTTCCCATAACTCAAAACACAATCAAGCAAACAAATCCGAGAAACCATTTCTGTCAGATTAGGTATTAAATCATAGGAAAATGATGTGTTTTCACACAAGTGTTACTTGAAACCAAATTATTTATAAATGAAAGAAGAGATACTAATCAAGTGAATAGGACCTTGTTCTTGGATTGAGAGCAAGATGTTGGTCAAGTTTGCTTTTCCTGCCCTCCTCCCTCTTCTGCATCATCTGGCAGATGTTAGAGGTTTTGCTTCCCTGGTGGTTTTTCCTTTGGCCTCCATTTTGCTGCTAGACACATATCATGCCCTCTTTGCCTGATTCCCGGATGCTTGCAGCTTCCTGCTCACCGTATTGTCTGCCTGCGGCTTCTTCCTCTGGCTTCTTCCTCTTGCGGTTCCTCTTGAGGGACGCATCACCCTCCCCATTCAGACAGGGTCTGAGGTTGCCCCTAGGAGCCTGATGGGTGCACACGCCCGCTCTGGGCTCTCCCCACCCTGCCCTTGCGCTGTCGTCAGCTCTGTCTGCGCCATGGCCGTGGCTCCTTCACGCCCACACCCCGTGCTCTCTCATCTCCGTGCCTTTGCTCTCTGACATTTTCCAGAATCCTCCCCAGGTTTCATGGTGCCTTTTCAGTGCCACCTCTTCCGCGAGGGCCTTTTCTTGTGCTCTGAGCCATGATGCTCCGTTTTCTGCCTTTGGACTCTCTTGGGCCCCGAACTTGTTACCCTTTCCCAGTAAATACAGCCTTCCGAATTCGCAGTTGTGTGTCTCTTCCCTCGCACGTGCCACACTTGCCTGTCGACACGCCCTCCTCTGTTAGCTCCTGTCACTCCCGTGTAACCTACAGGCTTCCTGGAAAGGGGTTCAGTGCAGTGGGGCTTTTTTCTTAGGTCACATACAGTGTTTACGTTACGTTAACAACTTAGCCACGCGACACCTTTTGGGAATTGCAACCGCTTTGGGCTTCTTGTTTACTCCCACAAATCGTCGTTACACGGGGAAATTTCTTTGCTTCTGTTTATTTCATAATAATGGAAAGTGTTTCTAGAAATAAGGGGAAATCTAAAGTAATTTGCAGTGCTGTAGACTCTGCTGCTGTACTAACCACAGTCATTGTCTTCTTGTGGTAGCATTTGGGGATATAAGTAGTTTATGCTTGTCTATGACATGTTATGAAATTTAAAACTTGACCCTTATCTTTTGTAAATCAGAAAGGTATAACATGTAAATCCTGAGCATTCTTCAGATGTTTCTCTGGGATATCTTCTTAATTTCCTGGTTAGTGACATTTTATAAGCCATATAAAGGTCTAGATCTTACTGAGCTCTTGAAGGAAATACTTTATTTGGCTTTAAAGTAGATATCCTTGGAAGGCTTGACTCTGAGTTCCCTTGGGCTTGTCTGGGTCTTCTTGAAAGTGTTGGCCTTGGGGCACCTGGGTGGCTCAGTCGGTTGAATGTCTAACTCTTGATTTCGGCTCAGGTCATGATCCCAGGGTCATGAGATCTAGTCTGGCATGGGGCTCCATGCTGAGCATGGAGCCTGCTTAAGATATTCGCTCTCTTTCTCTCTCTCTCTCTTTCTCTCTCTGTCTCCCCCCTCCCTCTCTCCCCTTCTCTTCCTCCGCCCCTCTCCCCTGCTCATGCACAGTCTTTCTCTTTCTGTAAAAGAAAAAAATAGGGGCACATGGGTGGCTCAGTTGGTTCAGTGTCAGACTTCGGCTCAGGTCATGATCTCACGGTTTGTGGGTTCGAGCCTTATGTTGGGCTCTGTGCTGACAGCTGAGAGCCTGGAGCCTACTTCTGATTCTGTGTCTCCCTCTCTCTCTGCTCCTCCCACACTCATGCTGTCTCTTGCTCTCTCTCTCTCAAAAATAAATAAACATTAAAGAAAAGAAAAAACAACTAAAAAAAAAAAAAAGAAAACAAAGTGTTGGCCTTGTTTTTCATATACAAAGTATCTAAGCCTTTGAGAAGTCATTCCCGGCTCCTCCGGGGCATCTGAGGCTAGGCCTTCAGAGCATGTGATGTATTTACTCCTCTCCCACACCGAGAGAGACCTCACTGGAGCACATGTCTGTTTTTCAGCTCATGACCCTGAGAGGTTCAGTCCTGGAGGATGCCATTCCCTCAACGGCAAAGCACTCGACAGCCAGAGGACTGCCCCTGAAGGAAGTGCTGGAGCACGTGATTCCTGAGCTCAACGTCCAGTGCCTGAGGTTGGCCTTCAACACTCCCAAAGTCACAGAGCAACTCATGAAACTGGACGAACAAGGGGTAAGTTTGGCTTCTGGGGGAAGACGTTCTTGTCGCTCAGATTTCCCGCTAGGTGTCCAGAATACAGAGCTTAAGGTTTCTTTTTTGACCCATTAAACGGATGGCATTTATTGCAGAGCATGGTCGGTCTCTTTGCAATTACGCATTTTCTGTTTTCCTAACTCTCTGAACTCTGAACATTCCTCATCTGATGAAATTTTCTGTGTCAGAATCGATAAATAGGGTTCTTAAACTGTGTTCAACTCTTTTAGTATAAAATCTTCCATAAATGCAGTGAATTTTTCAGGGATTCTAAGAATAAGTAGTAGCAATAAGAGTAATATATTCACCAGGCTCTGTTTTCAGTGCCTTCAATATGTTACCCCATTTCATCTCCCAACCCTATGAGACTGGCACCATTAATGGAGACCTTGTCTCCATTTTAGAGATGAGGAATCTGAGGCATAAGGAGATGGAATAGTAGGCCCAAGTTCACACAGTTAATAAGTTCAGAGCCTGTACGGTTAGCCACTGTCCACAGTACAGCTGTTCTTAAAAGCTTCAGTTTTTAAAGCCTATTTATACCACCAAAGATGTTTTCTAGCCAAGATTTCTAAATACAGAATTTTAAAAATTTGTGTCCCAATTAGTAACAAAATGAAAATGCTCAGGATTTTCTTACTTCTATGCTTCCGGTACTTCCTGTGTGGACATTTGGTCAAGATGCAGCTGGGCGATAGGACAGTCCATACAGAGGCAGCACAAGGGTAGAGAATGAAAAACTATGATCTCACAAATCCACTAACCGGGGAGCGGGCCCACATTCTGCTTGGAATAATTTGAACATCTGGGCTAGTTTTGTTAGATGTTTTATTTATATACTCTGACTCTTTGAACGTCCTTGAACCGTTTTAGCCATATTACATCCTAGTAATATGAGTGATCATAGCTTTATTATTGCATTAAAAAAAACACCCTCCAAAACACCGGTCCCTTTATTGAATGCCATTTTATGAACTAATTTTGATGGTATCTCCTTAATTAACCAAAAATTCCAACGTTATTAAAATGAATGGGAATTTTAAAAAGTCTGTCTCAAGGTGTGTTCTTTTAATTCAGCCACTAGGGATATATTGGGAACCAATGGTTGGACACAGCTTTTCTCATCATGACTCTCTCTCTTCATTCGTTTCACTTGTGAGAAAGGCCAGCTGATGTCTGTGCCACGCGTGGACCTCCGGCAGCAGGCTGTGCATGTCCACGTTTATAACATGGAAACAAGGGAGCACTTTGAATGTGTCAGAAGACTGCCGGTGCACTAGTGAGCTTAACTATTGGGGGGCTGTTTTCCAGTAAGTGTTCTGAAGATTCAGTCTAACAAAGGAGGAATAGAGAAAAATGAGGATTAGGCTCCACTGTATGGATTCGGTCTTTTCAGTGACCATGTTTTTCAAGGAGAATACATTAAAACAAATTTTTTTTAATGTTTATTTATTCTTGAGAGAGAGAAAGCATGAGCAGGGGAGGGGCAGAGAGAGGGGGAAACACAGAATCCAAAGCAGGCTGCAGGCTCCGAGCTGTCAGCACAGAGCCCGATGCTGGGCTTGGACTCACGAACTGTGAGATCATGACCTGAGCCGAAGTTGGACGCTTAACCGACTGAGCCATCCAGGTGCCCCAAGGACAGTCACATTTAGACACTGATAATGTAATCACAAATTGAACATTCTAAGTCCTACATTAGAACAAGTTATTTTGTGGGACCGCTAGCCCATGTTATGCCCTCTCTTAGTGATGAACTATTCGTAATCCCATCAACACAGAAAAAATAAGACCACTGTACAGTGAGTTCAACTTAAATTGATTTAATTCATAAAACTGTCCATTCTAAAGTTAGGGCTTCTTATGCTTAGCGGGTATTAAAATGATCCTTTCCTTCATAAATTATTGATGATGATATATGTTAGTTGTTTTCTGTAATGCCTTTCCTCTGCGAAATTAAAATTTGGCAACCGATGGGCATCTCCCCAGTTTTATTTTGGAAATTTTACTAGGCAGTAGAACCTAAAACTTTAAAGCCTGATCTTCCATATATGCAATTCTAAATCTGAACTAAGGGGCACCCCCCCTTGGCCTCTGTCTTTTCATTTATGTCTCCATACCATTCAAAGCCAGGATTGTGCTGGTAAAAAGCACATGACATGCATACTTAGGCGTTTAGTCTGGGGAGTTCTTTTTTTGGTAGGAAATCTCATTAATGCCTTGGAATCATTTCGAGAAAATGATTATTTTGGTGCCTTGTACATATACAGATTTCTTTTAAAAAAATGCATGTAAGTGCAGTAGATTACACATTTGAATCATTGCAAAACATTTTGTTTCCATCCTTGTCATCATTTTAAAAAATTTCATGCTTTGTACATCCTTACATTTAAAAAGATTTGTAGAGTGATACCAAGAAATTAGACTCACTGAAAAGAACTTCTAGATCTCCCTTTAAGTTTTATTTAAATGATTGCTTTAGTAGCTTTTTCCCTTTAAACAGCTTACATAATTATGCTTGGAAAAAGAAAACATTGTTTGCTTGCTTCATTGTGGCATTTTGCCTTTCAGATCTCTGTTGCTTTATTTTCTCATTTTACCACTTTTAAAAGCCGAAATGAATAGAAGGACGAATTAAAATTATGTCTGTAATATGTAAAAGAAAGCATTTCACAAAAATATAAAAATGTGTTCTTCATTTGACTAGACTGATATGTTTGCAGGAACTGAAGAGGCATTTTAATTCCTAAAGTTTCAGAAATGAATGTATGCTTATCCCAGTTATGTATGTGGCTTATCCAAGCTTTTACATTCTCCTCCCTGATACTTTTCTGGGCCTTTCACTATTCATTGATGTCCAGGTCCATCATCCTGTACAGGGCAGTGACCTACCAGTGATTTCACACTGTCAAGAGTTGGGAACAGTGTGTGACTTAAGAACATCTGCATCAACTCTGGACTTAGTTTATCCGTCATGGTTCTAGATCTTCACTTACTAGATAATTGAGAGCATCACTTATGATAATAACAAATTAGATCAGCATGTGTGTTTACTTATCACACTTCCATAAGCACTTCACCACACTGCCTGATTTATTTGTCCTAGCGCCCTGCACGGAGGTTCTAATTATTGGCCCGGTTTATGGTTGAGAAGATGGAGAATGTCGGAAGTTCTCAGTGCTGTTTTCAAAACCCTCAGTAGTCCTGAACGCTGGGTACACACATTTGCATAATGCTACCTTTCGTTTATAACATTTGCAAGTTATATTTTTTCAGGTCTTGAATTATTTTGATCCTCAAAACTATGCTGTAAAATATCAGGAATTTCATCATCCAAGCCGGCTTTTTAATAATATAGCCAATAGTTACTTATCAATTTGCCGGATCAGCGCCATTTTTCTTCATCAGTCATTTAAAAAGCACCTTCATTTCACCTACTCTGTGCAAGGGGAATGAAAAGCCACCATGCCGGGCACATGGTGAGCCCTGAGGGACTCTTAGCTGTGGTTGATAATGATAAAATAATAAAACTTGTTAGTAGCCCTTTACATGCGCCATCTCATTGAACATTTGCAAGCATCCCGTGAGAGAGCTGCTGTCATAGGTAGTATAATATGTTATGCTTACTGTCATAAGTAAGCACAACTGTTTCAAATCTAATAAATGCTCGTTGAGTAATCACTCTTGGCGGATTGTTAAAGACTATGGAAAGTAAATGGGTTAGTAAGACACAATCCTTCCCCATGAAGGAGACAAGGTCATCAATTACTGTAATGAAAGTCAGGTTTAATACAATGAGTGTAATAAAAGAACGGCAAACAAAGAGCACTGGAGGTGCAAGCCAACAGGGCCAAGTCATGATTGGTTAGGCCCATTTCCAAGATGGGCCATGGAAGGGAAGAGGGTTTCATCAGGCCAGAGAACAAGCAATGGGGTGGTCTAGATTCCGAACAAAAAGCACAAAACACAGAGGGATGAAAGCACAGCGTGGTTATGGCAGCAAGCAGTCTTGCGGAACAGGAGCGTAAGGCACATGTAAGAGAGTAATAAAAATAGATACTTTTTATTGGGCAGTGACCAAGCTAGGTACCATGTGAAGCAGTTTACATGAATTACTTTAATTAATGCTCAGAATCCTTTGATGTCAGTGCTTTTATTGTTCTTATTTTACAGACAAGGACGCTGAGGCACAAAGATGCTGAAAGACCACACCAGTCACAGTTAGGATCTGGTGGAGGCGGGTTTTAAATCCAAGCATTCAGACTCCACAGCCTCCCTTCTTACCCAATGCACTAAATACCCCATCCTCCTTTTCTCTCCCCTTGAGTGGGAGAGGAAACTGGAAAGATGGCTCTCAGCAGTATTGCTGCTGGCTTCAGTGCCCAGAATTAAGTAGAACATGTTAAAGTACTATAGCCAGTTGGCAGTAGAGAAAATTGGTAGTCCTGTTTTCATTAGGAAACGTCAAGTTTCATGTATGTGGTAGTGGTTTTCCTCAGTGAGTGTCTCCACTGTTTTTCTAGGTAATTATTAAAAGTGCAAAGAAATGAAAATATTTTGGGGGTTTTCTATTCCTTAAAATCTTACCTTCAAGTTATTGACATTGAAGGGGAAAGGTGATCATCTCTGATTAGGTTTGCAATATTTATCTGAAGAACAAATGTTAAGCAATGTTTATTTGATCACAAATAGCACTGATTCCTTGATTAAGGACACGGATGAAATTTGCTGCTGACTTCGCCTATTCATTGCCATGTTGCATTATTTTACTGAGGATAAATGAGTTTGACCAGCTGCTTTCTTCTTTGATTCAGGCAGCAAGATTTAAAGAACGAACCATAAGGAAGACATTCTTCCCAAGACCCATTTTGTATGAATGAGACTGTGGCAGAACAGTTGCCATTCCTGAAATTTTATCCTAGATTATGATAACAGCTAATGCACAAACTAAAGTTCAGATGGCCACACATCGGTTCTAGACAATTCATGGGTCTGTATGTACATCATCAGGAAGGAAATATACATGACAGTTGTCAGGTCAGTGGAAGAAGGCAGTGTGGCATTATTGGTAGCTTTATCTTGTCTGTTCACAAGTGATGATTACTCTGCACTGGCTCCTCCGTGCTCTTTTGCCTGGCTAAGGCAGGGACGGGTGACTTGTTGGGAACTTTTCCAGTGGTAGGGTTCTGTGATTAACACAACCGACAGCAGTGGCATTTGGAAGACATTTGGCTGTGGAACAACCGCGGTTTGCAGTGGTGGAGTTCCGCGTGGCAGCGACATGCAGTCCAGAGAGTGCAGCTGTTTCAGGCCCAACTTTGAATTGTGGATTGTGTCTTAAATTCAGCATTAAATTAAAAATTTAAACTAGTTCCTTTCCCATGGGAATAAACTAGCTAATATCTTCAAATGGTGCAGAAATCCAAGTAATTCTGTTTATTTTGAGGGATCTCATAGTTATCAGTTTTATTAGTTTCTTACATATTCCTGTGTCTCTAACCAGACATCATCAAATATGCATCTAGAGTCTTCTGCCTTAGAATATACAACACGCTCCGGACATTTTCTCTTTTTCACTGAGTAATGTGTTTTGGAGACCTTTCTATGTCAGTATACAGAAAGCTTTCCCATTGTTTCTGTGGCTGCATAGTATTCTATTTTGTTTCTGTACCATAGTTTATTTTATCAGGTGCCCTAATGTTGGGCACTTGGATTGATTCCACTCTTTTCCTGTTACAAACAATGCTGTAATGAAGAGCCTTTTTCTGTATAACTGAAATTCATCTTCGTGTCAGATCAATTTAATACCCAATATGAAGCTTTTTATTTTTGTGAGAAGTTTTGCACAACATTAGAGAAGATTATTGCGTGTGTGTATAGAACATGTTATGCCAAAGATAAAAATAGATCAGAATGGCTGTGCACATATATAAATAATTTTGACAGCATCGCAGTCAGATTTTTAAAATAACTTCCCTACCCAGTATCCATTTCATTTTTTAAAAGCAGTTTTATTTTTGTTAGTAATTTCCAATGAGGATACATTTTCTAACATCATATTTTGCTCACAACACTGAATTTTTCCAGTCTCTTTGACATTCTTTTTTTAGGGGACAGTAGAGTGATGAATCTTTAAGAAGTGGTTTAAAAAAGTTGTCATGTTTATAAAGAACAAACCAAAGTAAATGCTGTCAGGGTGAATCATGAGGATTTTTAAAAAAGAACAAGAACTTCATGTCCGGTAATGACACACTAGTTTGTTGCAGACCAGACCACCCAATGAGAAGAACCAGGAACACTGGACAAAATATTTTTAAAAAGTAAGTTTGTAGTTTCACATCTGGAAATATGGGGTATATCTATTTTTTTCCCTATTCTTCCTGCTAAATACAGCTAAATGCCTTGTACATTGTATGAAAAGTAAACATAAAATGAATCTTCAGGATAGAGAGGAGGCAGACCGGCTAAGGACCGTGGGATTTGGGGAACAACACAGTGGTCGTTTGTGATAAAATGAGAATAGAGGGGAACTTGCTCAATTTAATGAAGAACATCTACCAAAAACCTACAGCTTATATCCTCCTTAATGATGAAAGACTTAGTGTTAACACGGCAAGGATATACAGTGTCACCATCACTATTCGACATGATACGGGAAGTGCTAGGCAGCACAGTAAGGCAAGAAAAGGAAATAAAAGATGTTAGAGAAAGGGAAAAAAAAATAAAACTTTTCCCTATTTCAGGTGGCTTGATAGTCTATGTACAAAGCCCCGAGGAAGCTACAAAAACTTCCTAGAACTAGAAGGTGTGTTCAGCAGGGTTGTGGGATTCAGCATCAACTCACAACAATCGATTTGGTATCTTTGTCGTTTGTATTAGTTGAAGGGTAGTTGACGCACAATGTGACATTAGCTTCGGTGCACTATAATGTATGTACATTATAGTGATTCAGCCAGTCTGTGCCTTATGCTCTGCTCACCACAAGTGTAGCTGCCTACCGTCAGTCATCATACAGTGCTGTTCCAGCACCATTAACTGCATTCCTTATGCTGTATCTTTCATCCCCATGACTTATTCATTTCACAGCTGGAAGCCTGTACCTCCCACTCCCCTTCATCTGCATTGTCCTTTCCACCCACCCACCCACCCACCCACTCTGGCAACCACCATTTCTCTGTATTTATAGGTCTGTTTCTGCTTTGTTTTAGATTTCACATATAAACAAAATCATATGATTTGTATTTCTCTGACTTACTTCACTTAGCATGATACTCTCTGGGTCCATCTATGTTGTCACAGATGACAAGATCTCATTCCTTTTTATGGCTGAGTAATATCCCATTGTGTGTGTGTGTGTGTGTGTGTGTGTGTGTGTGTGTGTATACACGTGTATACACACACACACACACACACACACACACACACACACCACATCTTCTTTATCCATTCTTCTATTGATGAGCACTTAGGTTGCTTCTGGGTCTTAGCTATTGGAAATAATGCTATAATAATCATAGGGGTTAATTTATCTTTTTGAATTAGTGTTTTCATTTTCTTTGGGTAAATACCCAGTAGTGGCATTACTGAATCATATGTTATTTCTGTTTTTCATTTTTTGAGGAACCTCCATACTGTTTCCCACAGGGGCTGCCCCAATTTACATTCCCTCCGAACAGTGCACAAGAGTTCCTTTTTCTCCACATCCTCACCAACACTTACTATTTCTCATGTTTTTTACTGTAGCCATTCTGATACATAATAAGGTAATATTTCATTGTGGTTTTGATTTACATTTCCCTGATAATTAGTGATGTTAAGCATCTTTTCGTGTGTCTCTTGGCATCTGTATGTCTTCTTTAGAAAAATGTCTGTTCAGGTTCTCTGCCCTTAGTCGTGCCCCAGTTACTTGTTTGGGGTCATTTTTTCTTTGATGTTGAGTTGAATATGTTCTTTGTGTATTTCAGATATTAATCCCTGATCAGATATATCATTTGCAAATATATTCAGTAGGTTGCCGTTTCCTTTTGTTGATGGTTTCCTTTGTTGGGCAAAGCCTTTTTGCTTTGGTGTAGTTCTCAGTTTGATTTATTTTAATGAACATGTGGAAGCTAAAATTAAAATACAATATCACTTCTAATCCCATAATAAAAAATGAAATGCTTGGGTATATATCTAACAAAACATGTATAGGACTAGTGTGCTAAAAACTATAAAACACTGATGAAAGAAATTAAAGAAGACCTAACTAAACAGAGAGACATACTATGTTCATGGATTGAAAAACTCAAGATTTTAATGATGTCAATTTTGCCCTAATTAATATACGGTTAACACGATATTGAAATCCCTGTAAGATTTTTTTTGTAATTGTAGACAAGATTATAAGGCAAAAGACCTAAAATATCTAAAACAATTTTGAAAAAGAAGAATGAAATGGGAGAAATCATTGTATTTGATTTCAAGACTTATTATGTGACTACATTAATCAAAACTGCATTATATTATTGGGAGGACAGACTCATAGATCAGTGGAACAGGATAGAGAAACTAGAAATAGCACCCATCCCCACATATATCCACGTGATTTTGACAAAGGTGTAACAACAATTTGATGTAGGAAGGATAGGCTTTCCAAACAAAGGTGCTGGGACAATTAAATATCCATAGAAAAAATAATGATGTTGACCTAACTATTACACATTGTACAGAAATTTATTCAAATTGATCATTGACTAAAATATAAAACTATACAAATTTTGACAGTGATATAGGAAAAACTTTTTGGGATCTAGGACCTGGTAAAGAGTTCTGAAACATAACACCAAAAACTTGATTCATAGAAGATAACTGAGAAAATGTATTCATCAAAATTAACAATATCATGTAGTGTTTTTTTCCTTAGACATTCGTTGTTTTATGCGTGGTTTGGGGCCTAAGTTCAGCATAAAGTTTCAGATAAAAGTTAGGTGGCAAATTAGCCTTGATTTCATGAGGGCTGCAGAAATAAAAAAACAGAATTCAGGGATCACTGAATCTGTAAAACAGTCATTGAAAATCTGGAGTGGAAAAACAAAGGCAAAAGTTAAAATTTAAATAGATGTGTTTAAGAGCATATTAGAGCAGAAGAGAAAAAATCATTTCTCTTTTTCTTTTCCTTTTTCTCTCTTCTCTTCTCTTCTCTTCTCTTCTCTTCTCTTCTCTTCTCTTCTCTTCTCTTCGTGACAACATTTACTGTAAGTGTTCTCTTTAATCTTCATCCCCTAGTTCCCCCTCTACCCCCTCCCAAGTCTCCTCTGTTGACTATCAGTTTGTTCTCTATAGTTAAGAGCTTGGGGGCGCCTGGGTGGCTCAGTCAGTTAAGCGTCTGACTTCGGCTCAGGTCATGGTTTCACGGTTCAGGAGTTCGAGCCCCACATAGGACTGTGCTAACAGCTCAGAGCCTGGAGCCTGCTTCAGATTCTGTGTCTCCATCTCTCTTTCTTCCCCTTTCCCACTTGTACTCTGTCTGTCTCTCTCAAAAATAAATAAACATTAAAAAAAATGTATAGTTAAGAATCTGTTTCCTGGTTTCTCTTTTTCCCTTTGTTCATTTGTTTTGTTTCTTAAATTCCACATATGAATGAGGTCATGTGGTATTTGTCTTTCTCTGACTGACTTGTTTCATTTAGCATTATATTCTCTAGATCCATCCATGTTGTTGTAAATGGCAAGATTTCATTCTTTTTCTATGGCTATATAATACTTTATGAATGTGTGTGTGTGTACACGCGCATGCACATGTGCTTATACACATACGTACATACACACACACATATGCACACCCCATATCTTTATCCATTCATCAGTTCATGGGCATTCAGACTGCTTCCATAGTTTGGCTCTGTAAATAATGTTGCAATAAACCTAGGGGTGCAGTTACCAGAATAATTTTAACTGAAGAATGGAGACAAAAAATATGAGAAATACAGAAAAGTACCTAAAACACATTGGGCCAGAGTGAAATACATATATATAATGGAAATCCCAGGAGGAAACCAAGTAAAGCATTATCTAGGGGACAGAATCAATATTTGAAGAAATACCGGTAGAAGATTTCCAGAACCGATGAAAGACAATGAATTAAGATGGATTCGTGGAGCTCTTCCTGCCCTAAGCAAGATGAATACAAAGAAAATTAGGCATATGTCCATCAGAATCAAAATTTCTGAACTTAGAAGAAAAAGGGAAAAAATCTTAAATAGCCAGGGGGGGGGAAAACACCTTCAAAGAAGAATAGGACAACTAGCTGTTAAAATCAGCCATTTGTTGGGCTGTGAAGCATAAAGAAAAGGTAGAAGCCGCCAGGAGTTTCTAGAGTGCCAAAAGAGTAACTCTCACAATGGATTTTCCCCAATAAAAATATTCTTTCAAGATGTAGGCAAAACTAATTTATAGTTGGGGGGAGAAACTGATCACTTGAGTTAGTTGATGCAGGGATGGGCTGTACACGGGAACCAGGAAACTTGGAGATGATGGAAATAATTTTGTATTTTAATGGTGGTACAGATGTGTTAGAACTCATTAAATCAAATGGATGCAGTTAACTGTTCAGAAGTTATATACCAATAAAGTTGACAAAAACTCAAGGGTAGATTTCTTTTTTTTTTAATTTTTTTTTTAACGTTTATTTATTTTTGAGACAGAGACAGAGCATGAACGGGGGAGGGTCAGAGAGAGGGAGACACAGAATCCGAAACAGGCTCCAGGCTCCGAGCTGTCAGCACAGAGCCCGACGTGGGGCTCGAACTCACAGACTGCTAGATCATGACCTGAGCCGAAGTCGGCCGCCTAACCGACTGAGCCACTCAGGCGCCCCAGATTTCTGCTTCCATCTAGGATTAAGAAAGAAGGACTGGATTTACCTTCCCATCTGAAACAACTTTTTAAAAAGTAGGCAAACAATGAAACTGTGGTTTTTATGACATTGGGCATTAAGCAGCAAAGGACAGTGATTTCTGGGAGCTGGGGCACAGATTAAATGAAGGGTAAGGTCACACCAGCTTTCTGCCTAAAGAGTTTGCAGACTGCAGCACAGGGAGGAGCATGGCCGGGCAGGGGCAGGGAATGCCCAAGGAGTCTCCCTGAGTGGAGACTTACAGGTGAGTCCAGGGAGGCCCAGGAGGGGTAAGTGCATGCATTTGAGGAAACTGCTGGAGGAGCCTTGAGAACCCCCCTACAGGTTTAGGGAGGCAAATCCTCAGTCCCCCCACAAAGCCGAGGACAGTTTTTGCATCCACTGGGTCGACTGGAGAACCTCATGGTTCACATGGCAGGGAGTAGTCTCACAATAGTTTTGCCTCAATAGTGAGTGGGGCAAAATTACCCTCAGCTTAAACACTGCTGTCGTATGACCTAACAGTTTAATAAAAAGCAGGAACTGTAGGGATCAAACTGTTCCCAAATATCTGTGTCCCAGAGTAGCATTCAGGCTTCCTCAAGGCTTCACAGCCCACACTCTGAGAACTGCCTCACAGTAAAGTAAGCACCTTTTAGTGACGGTTTTAAATTTCTGGATTAAATCAGACCCTGTAAAAGTTTTATAAGAATTTAGAACTGGGTTGTTCTCGTGCTCTTTGCCACCCCAGTGACCTTCCCAAGGCCGTGACAGCAGGCAAGAAGAGGTGAAAATGCCGAACCTCAGACCAGTTCTCTGAGAAGCGGGTTCTTCAAATCTGTTTCTCCTGGTGGAGGGCTCTGACTTTATCATCCCATCTTTCCAGAAACTCAGGGCTATGGAAATCAGATTGCAGTATTCGTTTCTTTGATTCTGTGTTGAAGTATCCACTTTATCAGAGGGAGAACAATTTTACGTACAGTTGGTCCTGAGCTGTGAGAGCCCGCGTCACTTTCGGCGGGTGCTCGGGACACTTTGCTTTATCCAGACTCGAGGCCTTCATCTCAGAGACAACCTGTGTCCTGTAGGATTGGCCGTGATTCTTTTTTATAGCATTTGTGGAGTGTCCAGACACATCCATAATGCTCCCTGGCAAGCATGGAATTGTATAGCATGATCCTGGGATTACCCAAAGCAAAAATCCTGAACTGTGGATAAACACAGCGTGTTCTCAGAATGGCTTGCGGTGTCATCATGACTCCATTTTGAGCATCACATGGAAGTAGTACGTATTCGTATGTGTAAACCCATACGCGTGTGTTTGTGCCCGTCTCACAAAAAAAGAGTGCTGTTTTACGTAACCTCCTAACTCAAAACCCCAATCCGCAGCTCTGACTCCATTTACATTTGCTCTTTCCCTTGAAATGTTGCTTGTTACATTTACATAACTCCTCCTCAACAGCTCCTCTCATTCTGGCAGAGAACATGGTTGCTAACTAAGATTACAGGAGCCTGCGTTCAGAGAATGCCACCTACCTTGACTTAATTGCAGTGGAAACCAAGAATATTGTCACGTTAGAGGATAGAGCGGTGACATTCGGCACAATTCCTAAACGAAGGACATTTGACATTCTAACAGATTTCCTAATCCTCTTAAAGGCTCCTTCTTTTCACAAGCAGCAGACATCACTTGGTTCTCCTGGCTGCCGGTGGAGTTCACTAGAGTATGAGAAATCAGTCAAAAGAAGGCGGCACATTGTCTCATTGTCCTTGGATTCAGCTTCTCCAGTGGTTTGGGGGAAGTTTCCTTACTTTTCTCTGCAGTGAACTCCTTTCTTACATAAATGAAGGCCTCTGAATGTTGCATAGTGAAATCTTAGGCCTTTATCTGAGAAGTTTTAAAAAGCCATCCACAAATCCAGTGCTCCTGTGATGCTTTCTGTTGAACAGGGTGACTTTGTTGTACATTGTTGCATGAGAAAGGCTGATCTGGGAGGCACAGAGCCAAACAGCAAATAGTCCAAACCCCTTGCTTTCGCCGCATTGCTTTGTCTCTTTGATAGCTCTCCCTGCAGGGAGACAGTAAGGGTCTGGCTGTATTAAGGACTATTTTGTAACTGACATGGAGGCTACCGCTATTTTTTTATTTGTTAAGTCTTACTAGGGTAGGTACTCAGATTGATTCTAAAGCCAAGTTGAGGTCTCTACCTGTGGGAGCCCTCCTGCCAGCATTAGCCACATTCAGACATTTGAAGCCGGCCAGCCGAGAGAAGGGTGAAATGTCAGTGGTGTGCACTGTTTCGACTTTCCTACGTGTGGTATACAGAAATGAACTAAGTCCTAGATGTGCTTTTGTCCATGATGAAATAGAAATGGTGTGATGTCACGTGCTATTTTGAAAATATTCCAGTATCACCGTATCCAGTTATTTGCTAATTTCAGACTGGGAACTTTACCTTCTGCTTGTTGGAAGAGGCGGAGAAAGGTAGAGCCAATTCTGCGCGATTAGAGCACTCCTAGGGAGCTCTCATGTCTCTGGGTCATGTAAAGGCCACGGAGCTTCCTTGTCAACAAGGTTGTGTGCAGTGGAGGGAGGAAAGCAAACAAGAGTTTGTCCCCTGTGACATTTTCCTGTTACTATTCTGAATCATCTGGTTTAGAAAGTTGGAAAGGGTAGTTCAGGTTCACAGTCCCTTATGTGAAACGGTAAGAGCTGGATGCGTTTCAGAGCTCAGAAATGTCCAGGGGATGTATACAGCATGTAGTAA
Source organism: Panthera leo (assembly GCF_018350215.1). NCBI lineage: Eukaryota > Metazoa > Chordata > Mammalia > Carnivora > Felidae > Panthera > Panthera leo. The sequence goes on from NC_056684.1 coordinate 116,406,933, forward strand.
TATTCCCAATGGGATCTGAGACAACACCCCACAATCACATAAGTATTTCCCCAGGGGGGAGAAATGTGAAGTCACACAATGAGAAATAAACCAGAAGTATTAATGTCAGTCCATATCAAGTTTTACTGCCAAAAGTGTTTGCTTACATTTTGTTTTTACCTCTCAACTTCAGAATTGCAAATACGGGGCTGTGGCGGATGTTGCAGCGATAGAAATCGAGCCTGGTTGAGTCGTGGTAATATTTAAGAGAGCTGAATCACAGGACTGACAATTTGTGGTCTTGTGTCTCTCCCTACTGGGCTAGTTACTTCCTTTTCCAGTCTCCGCCTTCACTTATCTGTCACCCAGGAATAATTAATTGTCTTATGGGCTGTTATGAAGATAAGCTAATGTATCTTGAGTACTAAACAATGATTGGCTTACAGCGGGTATTCAATAAATGTTAGCTGTTGCAATTTTGCCTCTTCCCGTCCCTTTCTTCCTTTTCGTTTTTTACGAGATAAAAATTGCCTGAGGCAGCAGTCATGGTGCTGCTCTGGATATAGGCCAAAGCAGTGTGGATTGCCTCGATTTCAGTAGAGAATTAAAAGTCTATATTTAAAAAAAAATTTTTTTTTAACGTGTATTTATTTCTGAGAGAAAGAGAGTGCAAGCAGGGAAGGGACAGAAAGAGTGAGACTGAAGATCTGAAGCAGGCTCTGCGCAGTGAGCTCAGAGCCCAATGTGGGGATCGAACTCACGGACAGAACTGTGAGATCATGACCTGAACCGAAATCAAGAGTCGGCTCCTTTACCGACTGAGCCATCCAGGCACCCCCAAAGTCTAAATTTTTGTATTGAGAACAACACACAAAGTCTTGTTAAATGACTAATACCACCTTAAAATTTGTTTGCAGAATGACTAGACTTCTCAATGATGAGTAAATATTTTGATTAATGTCGCATCATATTTAAGTCCCTTGAATGCTTCATTTTAACTGTCTCTGAGGAAGGATTGTTTGCCACTAGCTGATTTGCCATTATGAAGCCCCTTTTAAAGTTTCTATTCAGGCACTCATCTTTTAGAAAAATATTTGAAAAGTACATTGTTGATGATGGTAGTGCTCTAAGAAAGATATAACTGAGGTTTATAATTTAGTATATTGGAAAAATGGCATTGGGAGAGAAATCTTTCCCAGTTTTACCAGAAAAAAAAAAATTAGCAAGAACATTAATGTGCTGCTTAGTCCAAAACGATATGAATTTTAAAAGATACAATTTTAAAGTATTTTTTGTGTAGTGGAATTCTGCTTTTAAATTTGTAAGGACTTCCTTTTTTATTTTTTTCAATTTTTATTTTTTTTAAAGTTCACTTATTATATTTTGAGAGAGACAGAGAGCAAGTGGGTGAGGGGCAGAGAGAGAGGGAGAAAGAGAGAATCCCAAGCAGGTTCTGTGCTAGCCGCACAGAGCCTGATGTGGGACTCAAACTCACGAACCATGAGCTCATGTCCTGAGCTGAAACCAAGATGCTTAACCGACTGAGCCACCCAGGTGCCCCAGCCTTCCCTTTTTAAAAGGCGGAAATTATTGAAAAAGAATTACCTTTTGTTGTCCAACTGTTGTTGTTATTTTTTTTTTATAGCCTCATTTTGTACTTTGTAATCCACTCAGAGAAAATTCCCTAAAGTATCAACATCTGTTCTCATGATGTATTATCTTGACATACAGAAAATTTCAATTCATCTTCCTGACCTTTTCTCTTAATTTGTGAAGATTATAATTACAGATGCTGGTTCCACTGTTACTTTTTGGATTAGAGGACAGAAGGATTAAAACAGAAGGATTTGAAGAGAAGAGACCTGTTAGCCATGCTGGGCATGTGCCCTCCAGGAGTTAGGAGCATCTCAGTGGGGCACAGTGGATCTGCCTGTATTTATTTATTTATTTATTCAATATATGAAGTTTATTGTCAAATTGGTTTCCATACAACACCCAGTGCTCATCCCAAAAGGTGCCCTCCTCACTACCCATCACCCACCCTCCCCTCCCTCCCACCCCCCATCAACCCTCAGTTTGTTCTCAGTTTTTAACAGTCTCTTATGCTTTGGCTCTCTCCCACTCTAACCTCTTTTTTTTTTTTTTTTTTCCCTTCCCCTCCCCCATGGGTTTCTGTTAAGTTTCTCAGGATCCACATAAGAGTGAAACCATATGGTATCTGTCTTTCTCTATATGGCTTATTTCACTTAGCATCACACTCTCCATTTCCATCCATGTTGCTACAAAAGGCCATATTTCATTCTTTCTCATTGCCACGTAGTATTTCATTGTGTATATAAACCACAATTTCTTTATCCATTCATCAGTTGATGGACATTTAGGCTCTTTCCATAATTTGGCTATTGTTGAGAGTGCTGCTATAAACATTGGGGTACAAGTGCCCCTATGCATCAGTACTCCTGTATCCCTTGGGTAAATTCCTAGCAGTGCTATTGCTGGGTCATAGGGTAGGTCTATTTTTAATTTTCTGAGGAACCTCCACACTGCTTTCCAGAGCGGCTGCACCAGTTTGCATTCCCACCAACAGTGCAAGAGGGTTCCCGTTTGTCCACATCCTCTCCAGCATCTATAGTCTCCTGATTTGTTCATTTTGGCCACTCTGACTGGTGTGAGGTGATATCTGAGTGTGGTTTTGATTTGTATTTCCCTGATGAGGAGCGACGTTGAACATCTTTTCATGTGCCTGTTGGATCTGCCTGTATTTATATGCCTCGTACCGCCTCTCTTCGCAGCTGAACTATCAGCAGAAGGTAGGCATCATGTACTGCAGAGCTGGACAGAGCACGGAAGAAGAGATCTACAACAATGAGTCAGCCGGCCCGGCCTTTGAGGAATTCCTTCAGCTGTTGGGAGAACGCGTTCGGCTCAAAGGATTTGAGAAGTACCGTGCACAGCTTGACACCAAAAGTAAGAAATACTTACACTCTCCTGCTAGGCTTATTTCCGCCCTGCTGTGTTGATGTTCATCTGCTAGATTGCCCATAAAACAATATTGCCGTTTACTGCAGAACACCGCCGGGGACAGGGGAGAGGAAGCCAGAGAAGGAGGACGCGGCCCCAGGACATTTGACGACTGTAATCAAAGTAGCTAGGATCGGACTGTTAAAAAGAAACGGTGTTCTCAGCAGCGTGGATGGAGCGATAGGGCAGGGGTGCAACTCACGCGGGATTGCTCCTGGGTAGGGTCGTGTAAATGTCACTATAGTTAGGTGAATGTTAGAGCGACTAAAACTTCCAGAATCTTGTAGCCATCTGGTCATAAGCCCCGGAATTTTTTACTTTCATTGATTTATCTTGTAATCCCCATGCGTATGGATGCAGTCAATCTTCATGATAAGGGTTTTCTTATTCATTTTTGTCTTCTATTAAGATTGAGGTTTTTTTGTTAGTCTCTTTTCTATTTTTATTGTTCGTACTCTAATTGAATCCCTAAGGAAACAGGCCTCTTAGCTTTGGTATTAGTTTGGCTCCTGAAATATGTTGATTAAGAGCACAATACTGGAACAGTCTCTTTAGCTATGGCTCATGAACACACAAGGTTGTGCGCTCCCATTCCCCACGCCGTTAATAAGATAGTTACGTTCTCCAACATCTGTTTAGGTTACAGTATGTTGATGTCTGCTGTGTGTCTGTGAGGAGGCAGTTTTAAATTTTATCTCAGAATCCATCCATGGACACCTATGACCTGTTTTTCTTTGAGAGGGTCTTTGGATTAGCACATCTGTATGGCAGTCTATAGTAATCTCCGATTTTCTGTACAGGAAATTAAATAAGGAGTTGAGTCATGAAAACAGAAAAGCATTCATAAACTCCACTGCAGGGAAGAATTTCCTGTTGCCATGGTTTTGCTGTTGCCAACTTGGAAACGACATGCAGGAGAGACTATTAAAGCCCATAAATAGCCTAGACTCTTAAATATTATTTTAGCGTTCCATACTCTACTTGCAATTGCGTAAAACGTTAAATCTTAATACGTCCTGAACTCTTCTTTCCCAGATTTTCTGACATTTGCCCTATACGCTTCATTCATGTTGTCCTAGTTTGCAGTGTTCTATAAATTACCACCACCACGAAGAGCTATATGAAAGCTTCTGGGAAGAGTGTACTAAGCACCCTGCTTCTATGCATGAATGGCCAGATTGGAAATTGATTAAGACTGTGTATTATTTGTGTGTTCACACATTCCCAGCCGCCTCTTGATGATGAAAGGCAACATGAGAAAAGTATAGCAAGACCATACTTAAGCAGTGTGGCATCAAGTAAGACACTGAAATAAACAAAATAAGCACCGTACGCATGTTTTGCCTCAAAATCCCAATAGCTGCACAGGCTAGAGGGGGATAAGCCTGGGTTAGCTGACCTCCTCTAGCAGCATACTTGTTCTGTAATATTCAGCAGGGAAGGGTTCCTTTTCACTGTGGTGCCCTCCTTTAAGACCCCTAGTAACCTTTCAGGGCATAGCTGATGAGCAGAGGAATGAGCAGACAGTTTCTTTTTCTGTCCTTTCAGAGTGTCAGATTTCTTCCAGGGAACAAAAAGTCGGAAAGTATTTCTATCGTAAAGCTCTAAAAGAGGCAGTTTGCATGTTTATCTCTCTTACTTCAAGCCAGTAGTGTCAAAACCAGCCTCTGCAGGTCCCACAGCTTCTCATTGGCCATGGCACCCCCAAAGATAAGATTTTGCTCTGTGTGCTAGAAGATAATCTCACCACGTTTTGTCTAACCTTACTTTGTGTCAGGAAACTCTCTCTTTCAGTATAATCATTAAAAACAGAAAATGCTGGGGCACCTGGGTGGCTCAGTCCGGCGTCTCACTTTTGATTTCAGCTCAGGTCACGACTTCATGGTTCATGAGTTCGAGCCCTGTATCAGGCTCCGCACTGAGTGTGGAGCCTGCTTGGGACCCATTCTTTCTCTCCTCCTCCGCCCCCCCCCCCCCAATTTCTCTGTCTCTCCCATGCTTGTGCTCTCTCTTTCTCTCTCTCTCTCTCTCTTTAGCTCTCTCTCTCTCAAAATAAATAAACTAAAAAAAAAAAAATCTTCAAAATAAATAAATACTAAGTAAGAGAAAATGTTTTCCAGGACAAGTGTTCCTGTAGGATCACTTCTTGTACATATGACAGTGTAGGTGTGATTGGATCTGTGGGTTCATAGTTTCCATCAAATAAAAGTAGTAATTGCCAATCTTCATTTTTTTTCTGTTGCCATCTTCTGAATTTCCAATTACACATACATTAGATCACTCACTAGTGTACCTCAGGTTAATGAAGCTGTTTTAATTTTTTTTAAACTTTTTTTCCCTGTGCTTCCATTTGGATAATTCCTATTAGTATATCTTCCAAGTTCACTGTGCTTTTCTTCTACAGTGTCTTAATCTGCTGTTAATCCAGTCCAGTGAAATTTTCATTTGAGATATTATCATCTCCAGAAGCCAGAATTGCATTTGGTCCTCTTCTCAGTTATCTAGTTTATCTTCATTAGGTTCATGTTGTCCTTTAAATCCTTGAATATGTTTATTTTATTTTTTTAGCGTTTATTGTGAGAGAGAGAGAGAGAGAGAGAGAGAGAGAGAGAGAGAGAAAATGCGTGAGCGGGGGAGGGCTAGAGGGAGAGAGGATCCCGAGCAGCCTCCCGGCTCTGCATCCCAGCACGGATGCAGGGTTCAATCCTACGACCACGAGATCATGACCTGAGCCCAACTCAAGAGTTGGGACACTTAACCGACTGAGCCACCCAGGTGCCCCTCCTTGATGTATTTATGATAGCTGTGTTCAAGTCTCTGCATGCTAATTCTGTCGTCCTTGTCGTTTGAAGCCTCCATTTAACAAATCTTCTCTTGCTTTTGAGTTACATTTTAGTGCTGCATGTATCTGGTTACTTTTGATTGGAGAGTGTATATTCTGAATGTTTTCTGGTTGAGTGTCTAGATTGTGTTGTCTTCCTCAAAGAGTGGTGAGTTTTGCTTTGGTGAGCAGTTAAGTTACTTACAAAACAGCTTGATCTTTATGAATCTTGTTCTTAAGCATACCCAGGGCAGTGTTTACTCTCTAATGTAGCTCTGCTACTAAGGCATGACTTTTCTTATGTCTGAGGACCTGCATATTCAATGAGGTCTCTTTACTGTGGCTGGTTAGAACTTGAGTGCCTTCCAACCCTGTGTCAGCCGTGAGAATTGTTTGCCTTACGATTCTTTGGTGGTTTTTCTTTGCCTAATAGTTTTTCCCTCTTTCTCTTACTGAGTTATAATTGACATATAGCATTATGTTAGTTTCAGGTGTACAACATATTGATCCAATACTTGCATGTGTTGTGAAATGACCACCACCACAAGTCTAATTAACATGTGTCACCATACAAGGTTACAAACAATCTTTTTTCTTGCGATGAGAACATCTAAGATCTACTCCTAGCAACTTTCAGATATGCAATACAGTATTATTCACCGTGGTCACCATGCTGTACACTACCCTAATAGTTTTCCTTTGCCTGGCTTGTGGAATCTTCCTCTGTGTGTGTGCAGCTTCATCGTGAGCCCAAGACTCAAGGAGACCCTTATGCGGATTTCTGAACCTCTTTCACTGTGTAGTTTCCTCCCCTTTGGTACGCTGCCCTGCGAATATCAACTACCTCAGGCTTCCTGAACTCCAGTGTATTTTGGCTTTCCCTCTTCAAAGCCGTGCACTGTGCCGCTGTTCCAAAAGTTCCTCCAGGTAGAAAACCTGGTGGGATCAGAGGGCTCATCTTCTTTTATTCTTTTTTCTCTGGGATCACTATCCAATGCTGCCTATTGTAAAATGTCTGAAAAAAAGTTGTTTCAGATATTTCGTCAGTTTTTCTAGTTACTTACGATGGGAGGACAAGTCCCATATACCAAGTTACCTCTGGTGGAAGCCGAGGTCCCAGATATTCTGTGTGTTTGTCATTTCATTTACTCCTCAAAGTGTTTACTAGGTACTGGTTCTCCCCATTTTACAGAATTGGCTTCTTTAGATTAACGTGCCCAATGTTAGACAGCAAGGAAGCACTAGTGAGGTGGAACAGATCCTAGTGCTGTGGTTAAGGAGGTGTTCAGAGAAAGCATAAATGTGGAATTAAATACAGTGAAGCCCAGGGCTCTCTGCCTTGTGCCTGTGACTCTTCCCTTTCTCTCCAGCCCTTGGGCTAAAATTACCCAAGCCAACTCATGAAACAGCTCTACTTGTCATGCATTACAATTATATTCAGATTTTAGTACTTTGGTAAAAGAGGGAAAGGCTCAGAAGAAATGGTTCTTCTCTTTGCCAGTGTTTCATACAAAGTCCATTTTCCTGTTTTCAGAAGTAAGGTCTTTTAGCAAATAAGCTACAAATGGGGCGGGGTGGAACAGTTCTGCAAAGAAGAAATTTTCAGGAGTGGGTTTTTGTTCCCCCTCCTTACTTTGTTTCCTTATTTGAATGGTATAACCTCTAGATAATTACCGTCCTCTCATTCTACAGCAAATACAAAAATAAACTTCCCACCAAGCAGTGTGTTATTTGAAAGCTAGAGACCACCTTCATTTATAACTGTGCATATGGATTATTATTTGGGAAATCATTTCCTGAACGAGGCTTGTTTGTCAAGTCAGAACAGAGGAGACTTTAGGAGCCCTTTGTAAGCATTCCTTCCAAGCCTTGCCTTCGTTAATTTGCTGTAGTATTAGTGAATGCTTGTTGCTTCCCCCTTTTGTTGGCAGCGTTTTAAAAACCAAGGAAATAAATCCTCCTGTATTTGGAATATTTAAACTTCGATAGGGAAGGGGGTAAAACTAGCATTGTTTAAATGCTCTGCATATGCAAAGGGCATTTGGAGTCAGAGACACTGATGAATGAAGGAAAGGACTCTTTCTTCACCTCCTTCAACTTCAAACTACTTTAACGTAAGGTTTTTCCTCTGAGTGTTTCTGGGATGTGCTTGGCAAAGAAATGAAAATACATAAAAGTCCTTGTTTAAGGAGACTACACTTTTCACCTCAACTGCACAAAATTCCAAATTCTAATCAACACATTTCCTGAGCATCTTTTGTGGGCTAGCACCTCTACATACGTTAATTCGCTTAATCCTTCCAGCAACAAGAATATCAATGGGCAGAGAGGTGATGTGATTTGTTTGTGGTCATTTAGCAAAGATGCCACTGGCATTCAAATTCAGATCTTCTTACTTCCAAATTGGGAAGCCAGGTAATTGCAGGTGTCTCGCAAAGTGAGGAGTTGGTAGAAAATACTAGTGGCTGATTCCGAAGTACCAACCCCACACCCATCTTGTCCTTCGTCATCTCTCAACGTGCTACTGATTTTGAGATGCCTTGAGTCCCAGGTATGTTCACATGCACCCTCGCATATCCTGAAACTGACACCATATGAATGCACCTGCCGTGGCCAAGGGTACTGCTATAAACTCTTCTTTATTCCACCCTCATTAAAGCAGAGTAACTCATCTGCTGGCTGTGTCTAAATGTACATTGAAAGAATATTAGCAAATACGATAGATGCCAGAGCAGGTAGAATTCTTGATTTCCCCAAATACTTCATTAGTGAGTGAGTGAAATAGTGCCACAAGGGCAGAAGTGTGTCTCATCTCGAATGATGCCAGTGTTCCAGATGTCCGTTCTTGGCCCTGACTCTGTTTCTGAGCATTGACTTCTGCATTCCCCAGACCCTGAGGCAAGGTTGCATAGACAGGGGATCAGGGGTCTTAAAGGGTTGGTCCCCAGCAGCCAACTGACAATGATTATATTTCAAGTTAAATAAAAGGATAAAAATGAGATCTACAGGCTATCTGACTTCATCTTACATTTGATGTGTTCTCTCGTGGTGAGGACATTTAATAAATGGAACTTAAGCTTTCTTCCTTCTGTTGACTTTATTTAGTCTGCATGAGTTTAGGTAACAAGATTACTTTTCTCTTGTGTTCATAAATACTTAAAACTAGGAACTTTCCTGAAATCAAGTTGCATAGGCCCGTTTTCCTTCATCTAGCTTTTCTTAACTCTGGATACATCCGTTAGTGACTGCAAAATGGTTGTAAAAAAAATCTAATTACTTTTCCTTATCCAGATTCGTATACATACACTTTATCAACCAAGTTTCAGCCTACAGAAAAGTAAAGGAGTTGAGCCCAAAAGAGAAGTCAGAGATGATTATGACACTGTCTCTGAAACTGCTCTACAAACGTATTAACCTATTCATACCATTCATGGGGTTTTGGAGTGATGAGGGTCTGGAGCCGATGGCCAAGAAAGAATTCTTGAGATGTTTTTGGTGCAAAAAGGTGATTTTATTAAAGTGCAGAGACAGGACCCATGGGCAGAAAGAGCTGCACTGGAGTTGTGAAGAATGGCTGGTGATACGCTATGGAACTGGGGGAGGTAAAGGCAAAAAGGAGGCCTCCAGAAGGACTTTCATATACTAAAGACTGATAATACACGAGAGGCCTAGCTCTTGTCAAGCTAAGGTTGTTTTCCCTCTAGTAAGGCATCAGACATTACAACTGTAGGGGGTTCCTAGAGAAATGTTATACTCTATATTTGTCTCAAGTATTTGTCAGTGGGCTGCAGGTTATAAAGAAATTTAATTTTACCTGCCATTTCCTTCTTGCCTTTGTTCCCCACATCACTGTGGAGGGGAAGGTGATGTTGGGGCTCCAGGCAACTGAGTCTATAGGTTTCTGGAGATTAGGCTATTGATAAGATTGCCTTTTTCTAGTAATTTACTAAGACATTTATAAACTGATGGAGACTTGTGTCCTACATGACTGTGATCTCTTACCAGTTGACCATTTGTTTTCTTTCCTTTCCTTTGTTCTTGGGCAGCCCAGAGTGCCTGAGGAATGTCACATGTATCCCACCTGGGGGGCAGGGGAGGAGGGTGTGCTGAACTTGTGCTTTGTCCTCAGCTTGCCTTGTGCTCTCTCATCACAGTCTTCAAATAGAAATGCCTAATGTAGGATATTATCCCATATCTACACTTTCTGAAAGCAGCAGAGAAAAATATTATCGTTCCTTAATTATTCAGTGTCTTCTTATCATCTACACTGAATATTAGAAATTTTACTTTCCATGACTTAGCATAGAATGTTGACCTTATTAGTGGGTATATGCCACCCACTGGTAGTATGATTTGGAGGCAAATCACATGATTATCAAGATGACCCATAAGATGCCCGAATTTACTTTTAAAGCTCCATACAGATAAGAAGGAGCATTATCTTCTTTCCACCCCTCTTCTCAAGCATATTTCCCATTATAAATTCTTCAATATATATATTCTTTACCCAGAGCAAAATGGAATTTTGTCATTTTCATTTTTTCCTGATTGCCAAGCTAATTAAGTTTTTCATGGTTTCAGGGTTTCCGGGTCACTAAAAATATAATAATAGAAACATTGGATGCTTTATTCTTTGGGAAATATAGCAAACATTCGTTTTCCATTCTTTCTGGTAACGTTTAACAATTCTGTTACTTATATAGTATTTTCAGGATTTTGAAATTCCTTATGGCTCGGAAAGGAAAATTTCATTGTTTTGACTCTTGTTTCACCTTTGAAGCTTTTGGAACTGTTCAAACTGTTTAAAATTATCAGCAAAACTTGAGGGTTTCCAGAGGTCCCCAGAAAAAGGCTGGTCAAGCAGCGTCTATTACATAAATGAGGCACGCAGAAAGGACAGCGAGAGCGGGCCAGAAGTAGAAAAGCAAGGTTACCTTCAGGGTTGTCTTCCACATCAGCTTTCCTCTCTGGCAGTAATTCTTTTAGAATTAGGCAGACATACAAAGCAAAATGTAACACGAGTTCTGGATGACAGTCTCTTTTCTAGTTCATTAATTTTGCCCCAAATTGACTTGAAACACATGTAAGTACACGTCAAAGCTGACACATTCGCTTTAAGGTTTAAAATGTACTAATCGGTTCAGAAGTTATTTATAAGTAGAGCCCTTAAAAGTAGATATGTTCTTCGTACTTAAGGCGTGTCTTAGATAGTCCAATTATTTATAGCAGTAGTTTATAGTTTTTTGTGTTGGTGGCCATTAGCATTTAGAAGATATTTTTTTCTTGGGAGGCTATCTGTTGGTACATATTTTAGCAATTTTTTGAAAAATAGTCTGTGCTTTATTTCAGTTTTAGCTTGTTTTTAACCCTTTGCATTTTCTGTCAGCTTCAAAGATTAAGTTCCTTCAAGAAGCTCGAGGTTGAAGCTCCAGGCTCTAGAACATGTTTACAAGCCTGTCTGCAAGCCACCATTGTGGTCTGTTTGTGGAGCAGTGCCTAAGGGCAGCAGAGCTCCTGCATCGCAGTCACCCTGGGGGTGTTTATTAAAATAGATTCCTTTGCCCAGCCCTGTACCCACTGTGCAGTATTTCTGGGGGTGGTGCATGCAAATCTGCCTTTTAAACCAGCTCCCCAGATGCCAGTGTGCATGCTAAATTTTGAGAACTACTGCCTCTTGGTGTATACCAGAGGCTTTGTCTTGCAGCTTCCCCGAAGTGCAGTAAAACGTTCTGGTCTTCAACGGTATGGTTGATGAGGCTCGAATTTACCCAGCATGAACAAACAAACGCACTAATGTCATTTAGCAGCCTGCAAGTCCAGGTCCTTTAAGACCAGAGACGCTCCCTTTCGGTTGGACAGCTAATAATTCTCTTCTCTGGTTTCTGGTTATTTCTGGGCAATTGATTTGTTGATGATTAAGGGAGTAGAGGTTGCTCTCCCTTAAGGAAGATGAAAGCAGAACACAGTCTATAAAAACTTGTTGGACATTGCTTATAATACCTTTGTTATTCAGGTTACAGACCTATTAAGTTTTCATCTGTTTGTTAAGAATAAAACAACTCTCTTGCTTGAATCAGAAATATTGGAAAAGGCGGTCTTAACCTGACATCTGTGGACAGAGTTCAGGGGTGTGTGAACTTGGACGGGAAATCATTTTACATTTGTTTTCACTGACCCCTAATTAAAATTTAGGACTTCCTTCAATTATGAATGTGGGCAACAAACCACAGTTGCATAAGTTCTACCTACGATTGTATTGCAAGTTGAGAGCATAGATATTTCCATATTGTATTTTTTTTTGGAGGTCCCTCAAACTACTGCTTATGTACATCACTACTTCAGAATTATAGTAGTTCTGTTCGATCAATTGCTAAAACTTGTTATAGAAATCTAATGCTATTATAGTTTAAAATTATTTTTGATAACTATTTCTCAGTATAATTGATTTCTATTGAAATCAGATGTAGTTTGTTTCATGCATTTATAAATACTGTTCTGAGAAGGGACCCAGGCTTCCCTGGACCGCCAAAGAGAATCAGATACAAAAAAATGGGTAAGAACACTGATGCTAGTTCTTATCTAGCATCTTTTCATCCTAAACGATTTCCTTTGTTTTCTTTTTTTGGAGATGTTTTTCTTAAATGAACTATTTTTCCCATTCTTACAGTCATCTCATCATTATATCTATTTTTTTTTTACTGTAGCTGACTCCACTGGAACCCATTCTCTGTATACAACATACAAAGACTATGAAATTATGTTCCATGTTTCCACCATGCTGCCATACACACCTAATAACAAGCAACAGGTAAGAGATCCCGGTGTTGTCTGTGTTTCCTACCCTTTTTCGTTTCCCCCAGAAGCCTAAGTGGCAAGTTTGTAAAATCTGAAACCAGAATTGAATGTTGCACCTGTCACCGCAGCAGGAAGCTTTTGTACTTTGCGGAAATAACGAATAGCAAATGAGCTGAAAACAAATGAAGAGACCCAGATTCTAGGTTAACAGCCAGCTGGATGGCTTTGTGAATTAATCATTTGCTTTTCACCCACGGGGATTGAGGTTTTCATGGAATCCGAAGAGAACAAGTTAAAATCATGGTGATTAGGTGACCCTGCAGTGTTGCAGAGAACATGTATGAGTGGGTGAAGTTCCATCTCAAGAGGCCAGGAGACAAAGCAGGAAAGTACTGATGTGTCATTTCAGATTTCAAAGGAGGCTTGGTACACTGACTTGGAGAAAAATCGGAATAAATGTCAGTGGGATCTCAGAAAAAGGTTTTTTTCTTAATGTTTGTCAGGAGGACAGCAAAGAACATAAAAAAACCCTTGCATTTGCATACATCATACACGGTGTCTTTTAAAAAAGTCTAAAAGCACAACGCCTATTACTAAAATGTGGTCGATGAGGTAGTAAATGAGGAAACTAAGAAGTGGCACATTGTTACAGAGCAACATGGAAACTGGCAGTATTGTTTTGGAAGGTATATGGTAGTTGTTTTTTAAAAATATTGCAAAATAAATGATACCAAACTGACATTTAAAAGAGTCCGAGAGCTAACAGCATCTCCTTTCAAAAGCTGTTATAAACACAAGCGGTCCAGTATCCCCTCTGACCTTAAAATGGATATAGCTTTTGTTATTGTCAGCTTTTGTGCTAACAGAACATAGGCCAGCTGCAGAATGAATCACACCGTCTTTCACAAAATTTAACCAAATACTGATCTGATCTAACACTTTGTCACTGCAGGTGTGATTAAATCGCAAATCCAGGTAATGAGATTTTGCTTTGCTATGATTACGAAAGTAATCAAAAACAGGCAGCAAAGCAATGAATCAGCTACAAATCTAAAATAAACCTATTGAAGATAAATTCCATGATCTAGAACTTGTTGACAGTTCGTTTTATGCAAATTCCAAGTTCTCCATTACTCTGATAGGAAAGCATCATGCTAAGAAAAATAACGTGTTTCTTACTTTAACCAGTAAGTGGTCAAAAAACTTCAGGACATTCACAAGTAGTATTTAAAGGCTTATCCTACCTGAGTACACAGCAGAGAAAGGGAAGATGTATGGAAGGGTGAAAAATTTAGTTAAGATTCAATTAAATGAGTTGAAGTGTGTTGAGCAGCATGAGTTGGCATTAAAATGGACAGCTGTCTAAATTATTTAATTTGGGGGTCCAGTCAAGGTGAAAGTGTTATTAGGTCCTATTTCAGAATAAAAGAGTGATTGGTACTGCTGCATTTTAAGAAATTTTAATTCGCTAGCTAGAGAATTTATTTCTTCTTTGTAGATCACTTTATGCTTGGGGAAAAAAACAAAAACAAAATATCTTTTAAAATCTTGTGGCAGGAATTTGTTTATAAATACTGTCTTTCATTATATATAATGTGAGATGGACAGATGGATTTATTTCTCTTTGGGTCCTTTATTAAGATATTAGTGTTACATATCAAGCAATATTTGGAATAAAGAATGACATTGCATCCAAAAGCAATGACATCATGTATGCAGCAATGACATAATACATAGACACATTGTATGCCCGAGATTCTGAGTAGATGAATAATGTTTAATAATGGGTACATTCTGTATAACCATCAGCACAGACCATCTTTATTTCTGTAACATCCAATAATATATCATGTTTAGAAATGAAACTAAATGGCCTCATTAGAGGATAATTTGGGATGCTTTGAAATTCCTAAGGTTAAAAGTACATTTCTGGAACATTCTAACTCCCAATTCTCAACCGTAATCTAAAAGGCTATTGTTTCTCCCAGCTAACAGCTAATACTAGATCATTGATTTTACTTGTATGTAATTTGTGTAAGTTAAAGTCACTGGCGAATTTAAAAAAACAGTTTATAAATGTAAGCTTATGCCTAACAGATAGTTGATATAATGTTATATCTCATTATTTTCCTCCTTGTAAGAGCCTCTATATAATAAATACGAGAAATGCAAATTTTGTTCAACTTTTTTTTCACACTGTTGACTTAAATATGTAATAAACCCCACTTGGAAAGTCACTGGCCTAGCATGAGTTGGGGTGCCTAAATTTGAAAGCCACCTTCCAAAACACTTTTTAATGTGAAACAGAAGGTGGTCTTAAGCAATTTAAAAAACTATTTAGACTTGAAATTTGACCTGCTTTGAAATTGTTACATTTATATTCTGGAACATTAGTAATTTCTGCACTCCCAGCTTGTAACACAAAAAGCATATTGGAAAACACCTTAGCCACATTTCTTTAAATGAAGTGAATTAAACCAGAACATAAATTGCAGTGTAATTACTTCAGCCATTCTCATCTCTAAAAAAATCTTCCCTGTGGCAAGTTTCTTTCTTCTGTGAAAATGGAACAAAACTGTTGTTATGGAAACTGAGAATTTGGAGATGCTGGAACTTGGCATAAGATGCCAGATATTGGTTAGCTCCTGAATGGGCTCTACGTGTTATGCAAATTTCAGAATATTCATTTCTGTAACCTTCCTCGGAGGGAGTAAGATGGGCTAAATTATTGACAGTAACTGTAGATTACCTACCTTAACATGCCCTGATTAATGGTGAATGTTTTAAATACAGTTATGTAAGGGAATCGGGGAGGAAAAAAGCAGAGTGTTGTCATTTATGTCGTTTGCTTATTTTTTCTTTCAGCTCCTACGGAAGCGGCACATTGGAAATGATATTGTCACAATTGTTTTCCAAGAGCCCGGAGCACAGCCATTCAGCCCAAAAAACATCCGATCCCACTTCCAGCACGTTTTTGTCATCGTCAGGGTTCACAACCCCTGCACCGACAGTGTTTGTTACAGGTACCTACCTGCGCCCTGGTAGCAGCCTTGTGGGCGGGGCCAGGGGTCACGTGCGGGGGGGTGGGGGGCCATCCTGCTCCGCTTGCTCAAGCAGCAGTGGGAAGTCTATTGCCATTTACTTCTGTCTTTAAACTATGTGTGTGGATGGCCGATTCACGCGATGATGTCACCCGATGGCGTTGACATTGCCCAGACACGCTGGTTAGACACCTGCTGTTTCCATTTGCACCTCCTCCTTAGGTGGTGTCCTTGGTCCATACCATCTGGTCACCAGCTAATTACTCATCTTGCTAATTATACTTTGCATTTGGTGTGGCAAGAGCAGAGAAGAATGATGTAATAAGTAGAGAAGTTTTGTTTTAATTACTATTGTCTAAAAAGCCCAGACCCTTGCTTTAAGACTGGTTTGATTCACTCTAACGTTTCTGACTACAGTCTTCAAAGTATTTGTATGCACTAGTAAGCACTTGGTGGAATTGTTTCAGTGTCCCATGTCGACCCAGTCTCGTGAGTGTCCGACTTCAAGCATCTATCTGCAAGAGGCCTTTGGGCGTTGACAAATATAAGAACCTGAATTGCTGGGTCAACATGGTCATAGTACCAAGAAGATGTGTCAGGCTATTCTAGCATTAACCAGATATTTCTAATAGGAATCTGTCTGTTTAAAGTAATGGAATTTTATCCTGTCTTTCCATCCTTAATTTGGAAGATTAGGCTTTGCTAATGCTGGATATTTGTTTTTAAATTAATAAAGCCACCTACCCAGAAAGTGGCCAGTACAGACTGACAGTTGGTTTGTTGTGAGAGCCACAGCTGTCTACTTTTGGGAGTCAGTGCAGGTTAATTACGGGAGGGGAGCAAGCAAGCTCAGGGAACAAAACAAGGAAAGGTTACTCCGGACTGCTGTAAACCACTACCTTCCTTGCACAGCCCCTAATAACTGTATATGTTGGGCTCTGGTGATAAGCCCAGCACTATTTCTAGGCACTTTACATGGGTTACCTCATTTAATTTGTAAAACCCATGCATTAGGTACTGTTTTTGTCCCCCATTTTCAGGTGAGGAAGCTTAAGCAGTGGGGCTAGGTCCCTGGCCCAAGGTCAGCTAGTACCAGGCAGTTTAGATTGTAATGCACTAAGTCTGATTCTAGAGCCCAGCCCCTTCACTGCTCAGCCATGTTGCCTTGCTCACATGCCCTGTGAAGCACGGGTCTTTGCTGCCCTTGCTGCTGACCTACAAGCTGCTCCAGAACTCTGGGGCTAAGGGGGTGGGAACTCCAACAGAACAGACCTAGATCTGCAGCCTCTTACCAAGAATCTGGTCCCTGGAAGCTGCTTTATTTAGAATAATATGGCTATTATTTAGAATAGAATGACAGACTTAAGTGCAGAACATTTGACTGTACCTGGGAGGGATGGCTATTTGCACTTAGAAAATATCCCCAAGCAATTGAAACACACTCTGTACTGGATTTATGCAAGGATTTCATGGAACTCTGATAGAAAGCTAACCCCTTTTGAAATGGTCACTATGATGTTTGGGAGTGAAAAGCTTCGCGGTTTGTTTCAGAGATTTCTTCTTTAAAAGCCCTTGTCTACATGAAGTGCTGTCTAGTAGAAATGTAATGCAAGCCATGTATTAATTTTGTATTTTTTAATAGCCATACTTTTTAAAGTAACAAGAAATGGGTAAAATTAATTTTAGCAGTATAGTTTTTGACCCAATAATACATTTTATTTACCTGGTATGTCCAAATAATTATTATTTCAATAGGTGATTTTTAAGTTTTAAAAATTACTGACCTATTTTACATATTTTTGGAGTAAGACTTTGGAATCTGGAGTGCATTTTAGACTTACAGCTCATCTCAATTAGGATGTTTGATTTTCATTGGAAATAATGTTTAGATTTCATAAAAGTTGCAACTGGAAAAGTTGACTCATATACTCGGATTGTTCCAGACATGCTTTTTAAAAGCTTTTGAATGACTGAATTGAGTGTCACTTTTTAAAGTATGTAAAATATGGCCAGGGTAAGTCTAAACAGACTGATCATGAGGAAAGGTCTCTCAACCTTCTTCAACACTTTGCTAAGGAAGGAAGTGATGTCTGTCTGATTCTTTTTTTTTTTTTAATTTTTAATGTTTATTTATTTTGGGGGGGGGTGCAGGGGCAAAGAGAGGGGGAGACACAGAATCCAAAGCAGACTCCAGGCTCTGAGCTGTCCACACAGAGGCTTGAACCCACAAACCATGAGATCATTACCTAGGCCAAAGTCGGATACTCAACCAACTGAGCCACCCAGGCACCCCTGTCTTGTTCTTTTAAAACTCCCCACCCCAGCCTTGAAAACCATGCTTTTTGCTATCTCTCTTATTTTTAATCTGCTGCCTGGTGAGCCCATCTTCTTAGCCCCACCATGCAATGTGATGCTGGACCCTTTGTGGGAAGACAGTGAACACCCCAGCTCATGGCACATGAGCTGGCCTGGGA
Organism: Panthera leo; assembly: GCF_018350215.1. Classification (NCBI taxonomy): domain Eukaryota; kingdom Metazoa; phylum Chordata; class Mammalia; order Carnivora; family Felidae; genus Panthera; species Panthera leo. The sequence continues at coordinate 116,425,064 of NC_056684.1, forward strand.
TTTCCTAGTTGCCAAGCATGTTTGAAGACCCAGTGCCCTGCTTAGAAACTGTGAACTTGGGCCTTTTGCAAATCCAAGAGCACGTACCAACTTGCAGTATCACTAAAAGGAATCACAAGAAACGAAAGTAGAGATCTTTTCCCGTTATTAATTTGAGGTATATTGATTGTTCTCAGTCCATCTCAAAGTGAGATAGGCATGTTTCCCGAAGTGTGTGGGGATGTCAGGAGATGCTTCAGGTCCCAGAGCAAATAGGGCAACTCTCTTGTAGTTAATGCTTGGGGGAAAGAGTGTGAAGGGTTTATGTTCTCTGAAAATAAATGTGTCATGAAGCAGAATAGGTCTTCCAAAGAATTTCTGTACCTGTGAGTTTTTCTCATACCCCAGCCACTCCCCAGAATACTAAGGATATGAAGTTATGGGCCTCTTCCATTTATTTACGGTACTTTGGTTGAAAAGTTTATAGAGCTGCATTGATTTCTACTAAATTAGATTTAAATCTAATTTAACTCTACAGTGATACAGTTAGAGGGATTCAAATACTTTTTATCATTGAAAATCTCTTGTTCTGAGCTTTTTCCCCAGGGAACACTCACATGTACTTATTGACATCTCCTTGGCACGTGTGCTGAGGAAAGCACAAAAGGGGTTTTCTCAAAGGAGCTTCTTGCTGTGATCAGGTGGAGAAGTGCGGGGTCCGTACAGGCTGAAGTTATAAGGAACGTTGAACTGACAAAATGGGGTTTGGCATATGTTTTAGAGCATAGATGGAGGAAATTCAGTGGGGGAGAAAAAGAAATAATTCTAGGAGTGGCCAGTGGTGTAGACAGAAGTGTAGACAGAGGAAAGGGTGGGGGGTGGCAGGTGCCAGAAGAAGGTGCTGCCATAGATGGGGTTACGAGGCAGTGGAGCCCTTTGGAATGCAAGGCCATCCGGTAGCACGGTATAAAGAGAGCTTTAGGAGAATTCACCCGATGTCACCATGCAAATTAGTTTGTATACAAAAAGACAGCTTTGGAACTTGTTCATTTATTTTCACCAGCTCTTTGCAGCTCTTATCATGTGTATGCTAGGCACTATTCTAGGCCCTGGGATATAACAGGGGAACAATGAGAGAAAAATCCTATGGTGGATGTGGAAATGAGGTCCTGAAATAATGGATGTTCTATCTCTCTAGGGATTGGAAAGTTTATAATTTATAATTTATTTATAATAGGAAAAACTGACTATTTCTAACTAATTCCAGAGACCAGTTAACCTTGAACGGTAGACATAGCCAAGAACTCAGAAATTAATCACTACGTCTGTACTAAAGCTTATGCTCATACCTGATAAGAGAGCCCCCGGTCTCTTATTTTATTTGTATCATTACACTGAGCTTAATTATCTGGTCCTGGTTGATAGAGCAGATTAGAAGCAACAAATCAAAAAGATGAAGAACGGTTCAGTGGCAAGGATGTGCTGAGACATCACTAAGTGATTCCTGAGATGTAGAAAAACTCTTCACCTCAAAGTGAAGAGTAAGCACAGCAGTCTGGAGTCATTTGGTTTGGAAACAAAGGACCGAATATACTTAGCTCACCCCTGAGGGCCTCACTTTGTTAAAACACGGTGTAAAAATTTTTCCCAGCATTTTTTAGTAACTCATGAGTTAAGAGACCCAGGCACTGATCTTCAGAGGTTGCAGATGTCACGAAAAGAGAGAAATGTGTGTCTCATAATGGAAGGATACAACCGCACCTATGAATTAGTCTTGTTCCCTCCCCCACCATTGAACCTAAATCTGATCAAACCCCTGGAGGAGGCAGTTTACATATTCTTCATGTAAACATGCCTGTATTCAGCAAAACTCAGACTCCAGGCAACTCTGTGTGACAAACAGCCCTGTTTCCTCAACATGTAAATGCAAGAAATAAAAGAGAGAATGAGAGAAGTGGAGGGGAATTAACAGAATAAAAAAGAAGAAGAAGACAAATTTCAGTGTTGTGTGGGCCTTATTTGGACCCATGTTAGATAAAAAGATTTTTAAAGTTTTAGGACATCTTAAGCAACTGAACATTGGAACACTGACTCACTATTTGATGACGTTAAAGAATTATTAGTTTTAAAACTAGTGTAGTAGTAAGTGGTTATAATGACCTGAGCCTTGAAAACGAGTGTTAAATTGTGGTCAGTACGTTTAGAAAGGTAGAAATGTAGGTTTCTCCTCTCAAAGATTTCCATATTCAGAGGTTAAAATATAATAAATGCTGAAAGGCAGCAGTATGATATAGTGCAAAAAGCACTTGGAATCAGATCAGATTGTCAAACCTCTCAGATCTTAAATTTCCCTTTCTGTGCAGCGGAAGGTGGCTTGACATCTACTTGAAATCCCATAAGTAAAGTATCTAGTGTAGGCAGGGAGTGTGGTGTGTGCATATTAAATGTGCACGCCCTTCTTTTCTTGAATAAAAATAAGTAAATATGCAAGCTTCAGCTAGGAGGAAAAAAAATCAAAGTGGGTCAAGTGGTGGAGATTTTTTCAGAAGGTCCGTCTCAAGCCCCAGTCAGCATCCCTATTGTCCAGTGTAGCTGACCTTTTTGAGACAAAAACCTGAATATGTCACTCTTGGTGTTTAAAACCATTTGGGGAGAAGTGCGGAATGCCTCTTCCTACACACCCCTGCCCCTCCTTCACCTGACGAATTCTTGCTTTTCTTTTTGTGGGAGGGCTCCCCTGCCCTCCCAGGATTATTAGGTAAATGCCTTTCTTAAGTGGTTTCAGTAGCACCCCACACCTCCCACAAGAGCTCTCAAACCACTGGATGTAGCCGCACTAGACTTTGAGCTGCTGGAAGGCTGAGCCTGTGTGACCTCTCATCCTTGATCCTCAACGTGCGCACAGTGCCTGACACAGAGTAGGTGCCCCATGAGTGTGGGGGAATTGATCCTATTAGAAGTCAAGAGCCCCCCAGGGAGTGAATGACAGGCACACATTTGTTCTGCCGCTGGTCATTCCTGTCCTTTGCCTGGGCCTGCTTTCTCAGAATGCTCCCCAAACTGGCAGTCTGATCCAGGCTCCAAGAAGGGGAAACCTCCCTCTACCATTTTGACATTGAGTCCTCTTCCTTCTAAATTTGGGGTTGGAATTGTTTATTGGAATTTCCACGGTGCTTCAGAAATTCAGGCATTGTTGTCTTCTCACTTTTTTTCCATTGAGACTTCTGTTCAGACTTCTCTGGAACATTCCTATGTATCATCTTGAAATTGGCTTTGGGTGTCAAGATCTGCTACTTTATCCAGGGTCTTTGATGCCAGCAAATGCTATGAAGCCCAGCCTAATGGTGGTCTCTTCCATAGTGTGACTCTTGTGGACGGATGGTCCCTTTTGCAAGTGCCTCAAGAGTGCAAGGTTTAAAAACGTTCCTTCAGGGGGAATAGTATGGTCTTGTCATAGAGCACGCTGCTGGCCATCCAGAAGTTCGAATTCCAGTCCTGGCTCTCTGTGAGAGGCTCTGGGCACATCACTTTACTACTCACAGCCTGTTTCCTGGAGAGGTGAAGAATTCATAGCAGCAGCTCAAATAGAGGTTCAAGGATAGGCCAAACATCAGTAAAACTCAGGACACCTTCCTGGTCCTTCGGTCATACTCCCAGGGTTTGAGGGACAGCATGTTTCTGTGTTAAAACGGACGCAGATACTCCTCAGCAGAATGCAGGTTCAAGATGAATTTTAAGATGAAACTCAAGATTTTATTGACAGTTCAAGGAACACTGAATTCTCTGTGTTCTCTTCCAGTGCTACCTTTCCCTAATTGCTTCAGCCTCTGAACTTCTGGCTGCTGGGTAACCCTCCTGAGTAGAACATCCTAGTCCTCAATACTGCTGATCACATAAGGCATGGTTGTGATTGTAAAGAATGTATTATTTCTGAGGAGACAGAGTATTGCCTATGAGGCTAACGAGTGTCCAAGCAGAAGCCCTTTGGAATCTGCTTTTAAAAATAGCAAGAACCATTTATAATTAATACATCTTAAGCATCTATATATAGCAAACTGAAGTTCTAGAAAGGCTTCTTAGAGGCAAAAATACTTTCGGCTGAGCTTAAAGCAGGCCTTATTATCAGGAGTTCAGAATCTGTGGCATCTAAATTAATGAGCTTTTAACCTTGTAGAAAACCTTGAAGTTAGATGAACCCAAAATGAAACCCTTTGTTTGAAAAAAGCATCCCAGGGTATCATCTTCCTTATCTTCCATAAGTGTTCTGTTTCTAATGATGCAAAGCTGATCTTAGCTCCTATATCATTTACCTCCCTACCATGATGATTCATCGATAATTATATGTTCAAGATTCAGTTCTTTCCCTCATAGTTCATTCTAGAGGCTTCTAATTATCACTGGGTTTTCAGTATATGTTTGTCTAAAGTTCTAACAGTTAATAAGTAGATCTGTAAAAAACCTTAAGTAAGTTTAAGGGGCAAATGGATGGATGGTGCTCATATTGGTGCCCCCTGATAAGCATTTTCCTCTCCTTATTTAAGAGAAAACCACAGCTGCTTCTTGAGAAAGAGTGACAATTTGAAGTGAAATTAACAAGAGAAGAAATTGCCGATTTAAAAATGAGTATTTCTGGATCCTTACAGGATTCCTCTTAGAAAAGCTAGCATATCTGGATTTTAGCATCTTTCGCTTGACTTTTGAAAAAATGATCAAATTAAAATTATACAGCTGTCAGCATTGAAGCCAGACAGTTCACAATAGATGAGAAAAATTGCCTTTCTAAGACTGGTCTAATTAGGCTAAAATGCATATGGAGGTTCTGCGGATTCCCTTCTCCAGTTAGAAAAGGGAGTGTTGCTTGCCAGCTTTCTTTGTCATGAAGTGAACTAAATGGTCCTTTAAAATAATAAATAAATAAATAAATAAATAAATAAATAAATAAATACGTACATTTATGAAAACCAACAAATAGGGCATTCCATGGCATCTTCAGACAAAATAGGTACCTTCTGTCCTGAGGTTCCTGATTTTTATTTATTTCTCCTGTTGTCACAAGAAATAATCATTTTTTGAAACACAAAGCTAAATATGTTAAAGTAAACCCTTCTTAAAACAAAACAAAAATAGTAATGGAACCAGAGTTCTTCAATTTACTTTGAAAGATGTACACTCTCTGATTATGACTCTTCCATTTTGGAATTGCAGAAAAAGCATTTTGTATTGCTGCCCTAATAGTTGGTACAATTGCATATGGACTCACTTTTAAATAATTAGGTAATTTGAAAAGAGAGATGTTTGCTCTGTTAGAATCATCATTTCCAGGCCTCTCAGACTTTGCTAAGGTCCTAGAATGAGATCCGTGAGAACACAGTAGAAAACACAGAACCTTTTTGTTTCCATTTAACTTCTGTTGTTACTGTTTTAGGAAAAACATGATTTTTTTTCTTTTGAAATTAAAAATAATAGATTATTACAGATGCTCATATGGTCCTTATCTTAGGCCCAATTTTAGCAGTATTATGCAGAAGAAGTGATTGGGGCAGGATTTCTCAAATTGATCTTGCCTAAAAGGAGGAGGAAAAGGAAAATATTTTCCTCACAAATAAATTATCAGAATCAAATACCAAATGTAGAGAAAGTGGACCAAAGAATAGCTCAGCTTAAAATACAATTTTAAGAAAAAAGTTCTTTAATGTTTATTTTTGAGAGAGAGACAGAGACAGACACAGACAGACAATGCAAGCAGCGGGGAGGGGCAGACAGAGAGGGAGACACAGAATATGAAGCAGGCTCAAGGCTCTGAGCTGTCAGCACAGAGTCCGATGCGGGGCTCGAACCTGAGAGCCGTGAGATCTTGACCTGAGCCAAGGTTGGACACGTAATGGACTGAGCCACCCAAGTGCCCCCAAAATACAATTTTAAAACATGGTTGCTATTACTGTAAAAATCATAATCATTTTAATACTTACTGAAATTTCAATTTTCATTTTAAAATTATGCTTTTTGGTCTGGTTGCCTAGGTCAACAAGTAATGTTTGTTGAATTTTTTTCAATTTAATCCATTTTTTTTATGTCCTGCATCTTTGGATATTTTTCATTATAAGCTGTCCACATATATAGGCATCACGTCTAAAATGGAGACCACATTTGTGTTTTTACAAAATCTATGCCTGTTGTGAAAGGTTACGCTGATTATAATAACCCCTGCTTGGAAATGATCAGTAGGTATTTAAAGGTAGAATATTACAATGAACTTTTTTTTCATGGAGTTATGTTTGGTTTACTATCTGTTAGTGAAATATTTTTTTACTGTAAGCCTTTTGGGGTTTTTTGGCCACCAGAAAAGTTTACGTTCTCTAAATCCTAAATCCTAAATGTGGTTGAATGGAAAGGTGTGTTCCTGTTAAATAGAAGTATGTACTGTTTCTTGTTGGGCAGTGACAGTTTCCTCCTGAGGGATGTCTTTGTCTTTGAGAAAGTGTATTTTATTCTCGTGCCGCGAGGCTCAGGAGACTGACGCTCCTCTCTCACCTTTGCTTTGTCTCTTAGTGTGGCTGTCACCAGGTCCAGAGACGTGCCTTCCTTTGGACCTCCCATCCCCAAAGGGGTCACTTTCCCTAAGTCAAATGTGTTCAGGGACTTCCTTTTGGCCAAAGTGATTAACGCAGAAAACGCTGCTCATAAATCAGAGAAGTTTCGGGCCATGGCAACTCGGACCCGCCAGGAATACCTGAAAGATCTGGCAGAAAAGAATGTCACCAACACCCCAATTGACCCATCTGGCAAGTTCCCATTCATCTCTCTGGCCTCCAAGAAGAAGGAGAAGTCTAAGCCATATCCGGGAGCTGAACTCAGTAGCATGGGGGCCATTGTGTGGGCTGTCCGGGCCAAAGACTACAACACAGCTATGGAAATAGACTGTCTGTTGGGGGTCTCCAACGAATTCATCGTCCTCATCGAGCAGGAAACAAAGAGCGTGGTTTTCAACTGTTCCTGCAGAGATGTGATAGGGTGGACCTCGACTGACACCAGCCTCAAAATCTTCTATGAGCGAGGAGAATGTGTTTCGGTGGAGAGTTTAATTAATAACGAGGATATCAAGGAGATTGTAAAGAGGTTGCAGGTGAGTGTTTTCCTTCCATTGACTTACATTCAATGTCCCTCTCATAAAGCTTTCAGTATAGACTAGAACCAAGTTGCCCTAGTGGGTGCTATTTCATTAGCTCCTCTGAAAATTCCCTGGTGATCTGAAGCAACCCAGAGTTTATGTCACACTTGGTTTCCCTCCTTTTTCAGAAGGAAAAGTAGAACCAGTGGGAGAAGACACATTTGCTGTGCGTTTGTGTTGGAAACCATTTGCGTGTGACCTGGTCCCACTGCCCTGGTGGCTGGCGACGTAGCCCAGCCAGTCTGCTTTAGCCGTCGAGAAGAATTGTTCGATTGAGTGTCTGTGCTGCCGTGAATTTCTTAAGGGCGAAGCGAGTGGCAGAATACGGTCCCTCTTGGCTGCCAGCTCCCTGTAGGTCTCTGTGAGAGGGTTTCCTTGTAAGTTGAGTGAAGTCATTGAGTGCTTTGGATGCAACAAGTATGTTCTTTCTGGCCTAATGAATGGAGGTTAGTGAAGGGGAAGTAACCACACCGCTCCTCAGCCGGCAGCGGCGTATTCAGAATTACCCTGCTTGCAGTGTTTTCCAAGTTCCCTGTCCACCACTTAACCCCCTACGGCGCTAAACCATTATACCTTTTGTTTCCTTGTCCAGTTTGTGTCAAAAGGTTGTGAATCGGTGGAGATGACTCTGCGAAGGAACGGGCTGGGCCAGCTTGGCTTCCATGTCAACTACGAGGGCATCGTGGCCGACGTGGAGCCCTATGGCTACGCCTGGCAGGCAGGGCTCAGGCAGGGCAGCCGGCTGGTGGAGATCTGCAAGGTGGCGGTGGCCACCCTGAGCCACGAGCAGATGATTGATCTCCTGAGGACATCTGTCACGGTGAAGGTTGTCATCATCCCCCCGCATGACGACTGCACCCCACGGAGGTAGGTCTGCGTTGGCGGCTGTGAACCTGGGAATCCAAGGCCGGGTTTGTGCACCACGTAGAACATCATCTCCTACCGGGTGGGGGAGGAGGCTGCCGCGAAGCGTGCCGGGTTACACGCGGCGCTCAAAGTTCCGTCCGTGGAAAGTCTGACTCGGGACATAGCTCCCTTTCAGCATGTGTCAGCAGCAGCTGGGAAGAGTGACTAACTTGGACCATTCCCAGGATTTACATCTGTGGATTTAGAAAGTTGCCATTACAGATAGAGAAGTCTGGTAATACCCGTCTTAAACATCTTGCACCAGTAGCTGAGAAGCATTGAGCACTTATTATTAGAAGACCCTGAGCAACACAGACCGTCAGGCTTTTTTGCTTTATGTTCCATGACACTCTCATTCTTCTTTCTGTCCAAACTTCGGAATGCCATTTTGACCCCTGCTGTCTCAGCCTGGAACCCTGGACGTGACTTAGCAGGTGTTTGCTCAACTGCATCTGTGTGTCGGGAATCGGCTTCAAACGAGCTGGTGCTGCTCGTGATGCTTTGGCAGTTTGGTTCCCGGCCTTTCACAGAGGGAAGCCCAGGAGCTCCCCGCCCCTCCCAGTTCCTGCCCAGCCAGCAGCATTCTTGAAAATTTAATTTCTCGGTCTCTAGGGAGGTTTCTTGATGGAACAAATTTAATCAACTGTTTCTTTTCTCCTTTGGGCATGTCCATGTTATTTTCACTAGTTTTTTTCAATCTGTTAATTTGCTTTCAGCCCATTATTTTCTAAGAGTTTCTCTTAAGCTTTGGCAATTAATTCTTAGGCCTTCTAAAGCCAAGACAATATCCTTAACATTCCCCCCCCAAAACGTGACCTGTCCTCTCAAAGATTCATGAACAAGAGATGGCAGAATATGTAAACAGTTATTATGGGTTGTGTCTTTTAAAAAGTAAGCAGCAATGACAACCTGAATGTACTTCCGTTCTTCAAATCAAGTGTTGCAGACCAGACCGCACTCAGGGTAGTATTTCTGAATCCTGCTTACTGCCTAGATGGCCCAGAGCCTAAGTGCCTGTGTCAGAATACGGTGAGCTGTCTTTGTCTAATACCTTTAAGAAATGCTCCCTTTTGGATGACTGGATTTCTCTGGAAACCAAAATATCCAGAACTTTGTATTTTAGCTCTTTGGGGGAAGGGGGGTTATTCTGAAACACGTGCCCTGCCTTAGTTAACCCGGTCTTCTCTGGGTTTCTCAAGCACATCATCATCACTGTTAAGCATTTTGCTGAACTGGGATTCAGGAATGACTCTGGAGGTGGACGGAAGTGCTTGCTAGGTCCTTACAGGCTCTCCAGCTACTCTGTACTTCTCCTCTGGTCGCTCTGTCTTCTGTCCCTTGGTCTCTCCTTCACACTGTCTACTTGATTGCTTCTAAACAGGCAGCTATAAACTGGAGACGATAACTAAGCTTTGTAACTTGTCAACCTTAATTACCTATAGTACAGTTAAAGATGCTGGTCTGAGGACTGATGTTCTCAGAATGAGTCTGTAAATGGTGTGGCGTCATCCTTCTGTTCAGAGGCCTTTCCCCTGGCTTCTGGGCTCCCCAGTTGGGGGGGACGGGCAGGGAAATAGGTGTACGTGAGTGTATGTGATGAACTGGGTGGAATGGGCAACATTGCTGACTTTGAATTGTGGTTGGTGGTTACTGAAAGGATGGGTCAGAAGGCCTGGCCCTGGAGAGATAGGCCTGTGGTAGGAGATGGTTTATCTACAGCAGTATACTAAGCTAGATAGGTCTTCTGTGGTGTGTTGCTAAAAACAACTAAAAAATGTGTTGACAATTTAATTTGCCAGATCCTAGAAAAAACACTTTTACATGGATTAGTGCATTTAATCCCTGTAACTACTTTATGAGGTCATAATATCAATATCATTCCTATTTAAAGGAAACCAAGACTCAGAGAGGTTACTAACTTTCCAAGCTCGTCTGGCAACTTTAAGTTTCACTTCAGAATCCAAGCTCTTAACTACTACTCTGTATGCTTGGGGCACAGATCTGGTTTTTACACACCAGTATCAGCAGGGATCTGCTGGTACATTCGCTTTCTGTTGAGGACAGGAACCTTGATTTGTAGCATTTGCTGATTCCCATGGTGTAAATACTGCCTCTGGTTGATTTCAAGCTACCAGCACGAACCCACTGAAGGCAGAGTGGGGGCGGATGCTCACAGTCTGCTCTCGCAAGCCAGGACAGACCGGCTCCGCACACCCCTGAATGAATGAGCCGTGTTTGTCTTAATCTTCAGCACTGCTGCTGAGTCACTCATTGCCACTCTCCTAGCCAGTGGAGCGGGCATCACTTGACAGAGAGGTGCTAGGAACCTACCCCCCTGAGGGTGTGGGATGGGGATGCTGGGATGAGAGATCAGCGCACCCCCCACCACCCCCCGCCACCACCCCCACCGCAGAACCCCTTCCCTGGGAAGCATGCTCTGTGCCTTTCACTACAGTTTCCATCCGGAAACCCACAGTCACACCTTCTGGGCAGGTGTGAAATGGCGCCATTCATGCCTTTGGAGGACCGGAAGCCCACTCTCCCCTTCCCTCCTTTAGAAGCAACTTCAAAGGAACAGTTGAAGCATTAGCACCTTGCTGTAATTTTCAACAAAGTAAGATAATGCTCTTCTGTCATTTTTCTCTTCTCCTCCACACTTCACACTCCCACTGCTGTTTTCCTAGCAACTAATTACTCTGTTCCTTGACTAGTCACTGTCTCCTTTGTCGGCTGTTACTGCAGCTCCAGCGTGAGGCGGAACAAACAGGCCTCCCCCAGGCACCCTGTGCCCCGCTGCCCCTCAGCTGCCTGCTTCTCGTCCCCAGGATGCTCAGGGGTCATAGGCGATCACCCGTGTGTATTCACATGGGAGAGTCCTTAGCTGTGAAAGGCAGGTCTTTTTGTTTTAATGAAAAAGACAATTTAACGGCAAAGTGGAGCTCCAATAATAAAAGTAAAATAGGGCTCTTTTCCTTCTTCTTAGGATATAGGCAGATCCTCTATGAATTGCTTTCAAACTAAAGGGGTTTTTTAAGAGAAGAAAGGACAGGGGGAGTAAAGCAAAACTCCTGAGCTCCTACTATGTATTGCGCATTAAAAAAAAAAAGTCTTCATTTCCATTAAAACAATGAGGAGGAGGTGGTCAGGCAGGACCCGCTAGCAAGATAGCCTGCTGCAGGCAGCTGGGAAAAGAGGTTTGGTGGTTACCTGCAGACTCCACCAGAAAGCTTCCCAGGGCGTGAGCCGTCAGACATGGCGGGAGGGGGGGGGGGCCTGGCCCTCACCCCCAGCCATCCTGACTCTGGAGTGCTGGAGCCAGGACCCGAACCTGACCAGCATTAATCTGTTGGTGTCTGTGACCTCTGAATCCTCAGCAGTCATCGTCTTGGCAGGATGAAAAACACCCCATTAACAGTTGCACCCAAATTTGTGATGTTCCGAGTGGTGTTGTGGGGGAGTGGTGGACCTTTATTCTGTTGAAGCCTGCTAGCCTACAGCTTTTGAAGAAAGCAATCAAGGACCATTCAGGAGGAAGAGCTAAAAACAAACAAGTTACATAAAAGGACCAAATTACCTTTTAAATAGAATGGATCACAAAGTTTTGTCTCAATTTTAAAATACAAGTATTTCAAAATGCATAAGCTTACTGCTTTGGAGCCAGAAAGGCTGTGAGAGTTCGTCTGGTTCAGATCTCCCATTTTTCAGGCAAAGAGCTTGGGTGCAAAGAGGTTAAGTATTTTTCCCCAACAAAAATCACATGGCTTATTAGGGACCTAGCTGTCCTCAAGACATCTGACTGCTGATTCAAGAGTCCAGTGTTGTGATGCTCTGTTGGGTGTGCTGTACGATGGTTTTTCCACCTGTGTTTTTAGTGTTGGAAAAGGACAGAGTGATGGGCAATCAGAAACTAAGGGAGAAAGAAAGAATAAAGAGGCTGAAAAAGTAGGGAGAAGGAGTGGCTTTTCAACCACCAGGGTTTTAGCGTCTTGCCATGTGTCTCTTAGCCCCGAAATACTGAAATTGCACTTCCTGTGGCCCATAGCTTTTTACAGGTTTGTCACAGACTGTGCCCTGAGTGAAATGCAGTAGTCACTTGAAGTGAAGAAGTTTGGGGCCTGGAAGTAGATGTAGCCTTCAATTAGTGATTAAAATAAGGCTGACCCCCGTGCGGGTTAATCCTTGAGTTCAAATCCTGGCTCTGCCACTTCCTGGCTGTGTAGCCTTGGGCAGATGACTCTCTCCAGGCCTCTGTTTCGTCAGCTCCTAAACAGGGACAGTGGTGGTACCTACTGTTGTAGTGCAGCCAGATGAGTGCCTGGCCCCTGATCAGTGTTAGTTACTGCTCAACACCAACCTTTACCTGAATGACATGATAAAAATCCCCTGGTGAATTTTTACGTGGGTCACGAAAAGCTGGCCTTTATCTTTGGTCTTCAGTGTACTGCCCGCTTCTTGATTCCATGTATCATTCTTGTATTTGCAGAGATAAGTAAGTGATGGGAAGCTAGCGGGTGGTCTGTTCACCTTGGAAGGCGATTAGACATGGCGAGTTGGTCGAGGTTTAGCACTGTGAATCCGTCGTCTTTCGTTTTCTGGGAATGAGTCTTCTCTCCCTCCTTAGGCTTTATCCTACCGCATTCTGTTATCGACTGTGCAGAAGGTTTCTAGCTATATGTTAGTAGGAGTGGTAGAAACCAAATAGACTACAGAGAAGATAAAATCTTTGGAGTCTTCTCACTGGTTTTAGTGTTAAATGTCATGTAGCTTAAGAGACCATTTCAAAGAGTTTTTGAACTAGAAGGAAGTTAGCGATGACCAGTTCCAAACCTTTTGTTTCCCAAAGAAGCTGAGGCCCAAAAGATGAAAGCAACTTGTCCATTTCATAGTACATTATTATTGTTTCTATTATCCCTATCTATCATTATCAGCCATGATGCAATATGGACTTGAGAAGCAGCCTGTACCTGTAAAGGTACATAGGAAGTGCCATGAAATTTAAAAACTCAGCAAGAGAATCTCTTAGTGGGTAGGGTATGGAGAAGGGAAAACATGGCCTACAGGAAAATTTTGGAAACGCTAGTGCTCAGGACACACGGTGGTAATGTTCTGTGCATGTGCTGGTGGTTGGCACCCAACAGAAGGATATTTTATATATATGATAGAGTGATATGATCCATGGAGTTTTCAAGTTAAACAGACCACTGCTGGGGTGAAGCAAAAGCTAGTCCTGATTTTGAAGTGGAGGGAAATTTTCCCATGGGTTATTGCCAATTTTTATTAATATCCCTTTTGCAAGTTGCAGGATTCTTGCATTATATTTATAGACCGGAGCACGAGATATAATATGCCATATTTAGTCAGAAATGGAAGATTTCAAACCATACTACAGTAATACCTCTATTAAGAATCAGAAAAGTATTGCAGCTTTTTGTCAGAGAGATCAGAATCAAAGCTAGAAATTATGTCAAAGCCTGAGGTGACATTCCCTCCTATCAGAGAAAAGGTTTATTACATAAGAAGTCATTAACTGCTAAAAGTCATGTCAAATGTGCCGTAAAGCAGTGTTTTGCGAACTGCGGGTTGTAACTCTTAAGTAGATCACGAAATCCATTTGGGAGGCTGCGTTCAGTGTGTTTCTTTAATGAAATGGATTAACACAGATTACAGCAGAATGGAAGGGTGTGTGTGTGGTGGTGGGGGGGAGGGGGGTCGTGCTGCATCACAGTGTAAAATGCATTTGTTACTGGGCTCATGGTCCAAAAAGTTTGAAAGCCACTGTCAAAGCTTCTAAGGGGTCCAGCGGAACCTTGGGTGGAGGGTCAGATTAAGGTTGACTTAGAGTTTTGGGGAGTCGGGAGGACTGGTAAGAGAACTGTAAGAAAAGCTGCTGATTGGAGATGTGGACTGAGACTGAGCAGGCAGGGACCCCAGCAAATGCACACACCTCAGAAGCAGCCCTTCTTGGGCGCTTGGGTGGCTGAGTCGGTTAAACGTCCAACTTCATCTCAGGTCGTGATGTCACAGTTCATGGGTTTGAACCCCACATTGGGCTCTGTGCTGACAGCTTGGAGCCTGGAGCCTGCTTCTAATTCTGTGTCTCCCTCTCTCTCTGCCCCTCCCCTGCTTATGCTCTGTCTCTGTCTATGTCTCTCTCTCTCTCTCTTTTGAAAATAAACATTAAAAAAAAAAAAAAGGAAGAGGCAGCCCTTCTCAAAAGTTGTGTCTCTCGTGGGGACGTGGGAGAAGGGAGTATTGTGGGGTGCATGTTAGAAACCCAGAAATTATGCCTGAGACATGCAGACAAGGTCCTAAGAGAGCAGCACCTTCCACTGGCTTATGCACCCACCATACAACCCCATTTCCCAAGTCAAGACCTAACCTTCAGACCCGTGTGATGCAGTCAGGAGCCACGCATCTCCTATGGCCAAGGGACCCTTGTAACGTGGCTAGTCCAAAGTGAGAAGTGCTGAACATGTAAAATACACACTAGATTTAGATGGATGTATATCTCATTGTTAATTTCTTAATATTTGTTGATTACATGTTCAAATGATAGCATCTTAGATACATTGGATTAAATAAAAATATAATATTAAACTCATTTCACCTGTTCCCTTTTACTTTTCTCACGTGGCTACCAGCTCGCATTATGTCTCTAGTGGGCAGAACTGCTCGGACTCTCCTCTTTCTCTAAAATGTTTCGTAATCACTCTTAACCCTTCCTTTCCCAGGCTCCCCACTTGCTTCTCAATCTCTGAAATTCCTTTAAGCAGAAAAGTCATTTTTTTCACTTAGTAGTGAAATTCAAATGCGCAGTTTGAGTTAATGCTTCAGTGGGCATAGGTTTTTTTCAGTTAATTTGTCTGTCAATCAAATTAATAATGGACTGAACCTTCCTTGGCTGTTTGGGTAAAAGGAATGGAAAGTGGGTTCCACATTTCCTAAGGTTTGGCAGTTGGGATGGTAGCACAAAAAAGGGGCTAAAGCAGTAGAAGACGTTTTTGCCTGACATTAATTTCACTCAGGCTGCTATCTGGGGACAGTGCTGTTACGGGACATTTCTGGCTTTTGGGTTGCTGGGCAGGGAGTCCGATTTCAGATTATGCTTTGTTCCCTGGTGATTTTTTTTCCCCCTCCTTCTGAGCTAAATTTGGCTCTCAATTTGGATTTCAAAATGTAACCCCACTTACTAGGATCCCAACAAATCCAATACCTTTTTGGGTCCCCAGTTCAGGACACTTGATAAAGGGTGCACAAAGCTTCTTCTTTCCTCTGAGGCCCAGTCATGCCCGCCTGGCTGCATTTCCTGCTCAGGCCGTGGTCCTGACTCTGCCCTTAACCTACCCCCTCCACTCACCCCGGTGACTGTGGGTCTCGCTGTTTTTTTAAGACTCCCTTTCTCAGACTCAATAGTTGAGATGCAGCAAAGGAAAATACACTCGTGTGGTACTTCCTGGGGTTCTGGTTTTTGAAAGGACGGTAATTATAGGGCCCGATGATTAAAAGACAGTTTGAAACAAAGAATGAAGTGTTTGATCCATTTCAACTGTTAATGAGAATCAGTGTGGTTCCACCCACAAAAAGAAGCAATATTAATTTTTCTTCTTTCTGTGTCCCTAATAGGAGTTGCTCTGAAACGTACCGCATGCCAGTGATGGAATACAAAATGAACGAAGGGGTTTCATACGAATTCAAGTTTCCCTTCCGAAATAATAACAAATGGCAGAGGAATGCCAACAAGGGGCCTCACTCAGCTCAAGTCCCCTCCCAGGTGCAGAGCCCCATGACCTCAAGGCTGAATGCTGGCAAAGGAGACGGGAAGATGGCTCCTCCAGAAAGAGCCGCCAACATCCCTCGAAGCATCTCCAGTGATGGGCGCCCCCTGGAGAGGCGGTGAGTGCACCTTCAAAGGTTTGCTCCGAGTCTGCCCCAGATTTGAGGAGCACCAGACACACAGACGCTAGCTTTAGGTGTTTCCATGGTTTACTAGAAATCAGGAATTGAAACAGATGCATGCCCCAGTGGCTTTCAAAGCATGGGAGCATTCCAAAGCCGTGAGAGGGAAAGGGGATACGTTCCAGCAGAGCATTCAGCTCTGAGTCATGGTATTTGTGCTTTGCCCTTTCATCTCCATGTGATAGCAACAGAAACCATCACTGCACGCTTAATGGCTATGATGGGCTAGAACTTGGCAGATACATTGAGGTGACATTGACCATATTGTCATCTTCGATAGTCTTTGTCTCTTGGGGAGAAGTGATAGGATAGTAGCAAAAGAATGCAGGTGTTTGGTTGGGTGTCTGTGTCACTTTGTTAACGAAGATTGTAAAAATTTTAGTAGCACTTGGGTGACTCAGTCGGTTAAGCGTCCGACTCTTGGTATTGGCTCCAGTCATGATCTCATAGTTTGTGATATCAAACCCCCACAGGGTTCCGTGCTGACAGCGTAGAGCGTGCTTGAGATTCTCTCTCTCCCTCTCTCAAAATAAATAAACATTAAAAAAAAAAAAAGATTGTAAACATTCTAAATAATAGCACTGTGCATTACCTATGCTAATGAAGGAGACCGTTTTAATTCAGTAAGCTGTTAGTCGCCCGCTAGAAGAAGCCAACTTTTTTCTGTTCCCTGCCCTCTCCTCAACACTTCTGCTTGTCTTGATCATATCTCCGAATATTTTTGTGACCCCCACACTGGAGAGGGATCAGGAATCCCCAGAGTTGGGGATAACTGTCTGTTCTAGGAGCTGTGTGGGGCAGAAGGAAGGTGGGAGCCAAAACGTGAGTCTGGCTCAGCTAAGCAGTGGAAACCAGGTCCAGCAGGTACAGAGTGCCAATGAAAATGGGCCCCAGCTATGCTTTCGTAGTCATAGATTGTTTCACGTTGGGAGCAGAAAAGCTGGAGGGTTTTTGTGTTTGTTTGTTTTTAAAATTTTTTTTAATGTTTATTTATTTTTGAGAGGGTCAGAGATTGAGCATGAGCAGGGGAGGGACAGAGAGACAGGGAGACACAGAATCCGAAGCAGGCTCCAGGCTCCGAGCTGTCAGCACAGAGCCTGACACAGGGTTCGAACCCGCAAACTGTGAGATCACGACCTGAGACGAAGTCAGACGCTTAACCAACTGAGCCACCCGGGCGCCCCAGAAAGCTGGAGGTCGTTTATCTTAAGTCTAACTTTTGATCTATTGCATAAAACATTGTCACTTAACTAGTTCAGAAATACTAGGATACCATGTAAAACTAATTCAGTAAAAACCACCACTACCACCGCCACCAACAAAACTAGCTGTCTTTTCTAAAATCGCTCACTTAATCTTGGAGAGTGATTTGTAGAGCTTAACTCTTTATCTCAATAAACGATTGAGCATGTGGACTCTTACTTTCATTTTTGAGGAGTAAAAACATCCAAGAGATCTCTGAATAAACTCTTTGTTCTACACATTCCAAACTTGGCTCTCCCCAAGGTGTGTGTGAACTAGAATGCATGGTTTGGCCCACATTTTGAAAGATGAGCTTTAGGAAATCATTGTTTAGAGCAGGGCCCTTTCTTCCCCTCTTAATGCTATTTTCTTTCTCTTTCAGGACAATCATCAGACTTTTACAAGTTAAATTGTTCTGTGTTAATTTCTTTATACAGTATTCCATATAAGAAAAGAACAGGATGTATTTTGATTCCATGTTGAATTTAATTTCTGCAACAAAAACTAAAGCTTGTTGCTGAACATCCTGACCTCAAAAGTGGAAATATTTTTTGTAGCTAATTATCATCTTATGATGCAGGCAGATTTTAGTGCTAGAGAACCCGTCAACTGCGTTATTCCCCAGATGGAGCTCTTCTCAGTTCGAGAGGTTATTTCTGCAGGTCCCTGTGTCTGCCGTTCATCTTAACCAGCACCCAGTCCCCAGGGGAAGGGGAATCTGAGTGCTCTCCCCGTAAAACTGTTGGAGTGGCCCTGGCACCCTCCAGGCTTCACAGATGAAAGTGGCAGGAGCAGAGGCCACCAGTGGTTTTCGGGGAGATGTAACCTCTCAGGCTTCTGAGTGTCGGGTATTCTTGAGCACACAGGACTGATATTTCAGATCTTACGATGGAGAGCTTAGGTGACCTGTAAAATCTCAGCTCTACAAATGCAGGATATTCAGGTCACTTGGCTCATCTTCATTTTGAAATATGTGGTGGTTGGGTATTCTTCCTTTGTGAAAACTTAAAGAGTTGGGTTTCCTATCCCATCATTGCTCATTTTTAGTAATGCAGTATTTCTTTTTTTAAGTTTCCACTTGGAGTCACAGAGAAGATCCTATTTGAGGAACTTTGTTTTGCTATTGTTTCAGAGATACTTAGATATAGAATAGACTCATGACATTCATCAGGGATACTTCCTGAGTCCTCCATGAATCCCCAGATTCATAAATTTACCTGGGAGTATCATTTTCTCCATGAAGTGTAGTAAAACATAACTGAAAAGCCTCCCCTTCATGGTGTTACTGAGAACAGAGCACCTTACTGAGATTGGGAAGTGAGGCCCTTGGCTGCTGGGCTCTCCTCGTGCACTCGACCTTCCCCCTCATACCAGTCCTGCCCTGTGGGACATTCACATTTGTACCTGGGCAATCTGTAGGAGAAAGTGACTCCTTTCAGATGTATCACAAGTGGTCAAATTAAATGCCAGGGTCCACCATATCTTGAATCTTGCCTTACCGATAACAGCATGAGCTGAATACTGAGACCAAAGTATTGCCTTTACATAATTTTCCTTCCATTTATTTTCCTTCCCCGGGTTAGGTTGTATTTAACTGTAGAGAAACCAGCTGTATTAAGCTGAAGCCAGCAGCTCTCCCAAGTCTGCCCTGCCCACGTCTGCTACACAAATCTGCCCGCTCCGTTCACCGCGGCCGGTTCCAGCACGGTTCATTTCAGATGAAAACACAAATTGCTTGTAGAAGTATAGTTTTTCTTGTATTTTTATGCAAGATCCCAGACTTAAAGGTCATTGGGAATATTTCTTTCTTTTCTTTTTTTTGTAAATACTTGTGGAACAGATTTTCCTTTTTCCTTTAATACCAAGGGCATGATTTTTATAACATACCAATATGTGTTGGTGTTTGAGGTTTCTAAAAAGAATTATTTCACTCAATTGTGTTCTCTATACATTGTTGAGAGAAACCAATGCAGTAAAAACAGATGACTCGTTTGCCATCTAAATAGACTAAAGTCTAATTCTCTTTGGCTTAAATATATGAGCTTTATGCTCTCCAGATGGCCTTTTGAAATAGAATCTGATAGTATTTGTATGAATAGTATTTCTTAACAGGAACAATATTTATTCAACAAAAATAGGTAAGATGGGGGCACCTGGGTGGCACAGTCACTTAAGCATCTGACTCTTAGTTTTGGCTCAGGTCATGATCTCATGGTTTGTGAGTTCAAGTTCTGTATCAGGCTCTGCACTGTCAGTGCAGAGCCTGCTTGGGATTCTCTCATTGCCTCTTCCTCTTCCCAGCTTGCACACGTGTGCGCTCTCTCTCTCTCTCTCTCTCTCTCTCTCTTTCAAAATAAATACATTAAAAAAAGTAAGTAATATGATGGAATCACTGTTTTGGCCTCAAATTTACCTGGAGTGCAAGGGTAGAATTAAAACCAAAATTTCTGCTGTAGCACATTGAACTGAACACTTTACCGTGTTTAAACATAATGTGGGATGGGTAATAAAGCCCCGAACTGTGTTAATATGCTCTGAAAAGCTTATCTATTTCAGGGGCTTTGCCTAAACAACAGGCATCTTAGCATAAAGAATTTTCCTTTGTCTTTGTGTTTTTAGAGGAAGCATCGCCAGCCTTTATGCAAATATTTGGTGTTGGATCTGAGCCACTTTGGCACTTTTAAGTGTTACCTGGATGCCACTGTTCCCCGCTCCCACTGCTCTCAGCTCTAAGCAGCTAGATGGAGAGCATTTCTGTGCTTAGAGAGGTTCCGAACCAGCACCTCACAGGAAGCCCCAGTCCTGTGCCCCATCAGTCTGCGTTTTGAAGGAAGTGCTCTCTAAATGCAGTTCCCATGCCAATCTTCACTGTCATTTTCTGCTTTGAGACAGAGCAAGTACCCATGTAATCCCTCCTCTTCCTCTAATAAGGCAGTCAGCTGTGGTTAGAAGTTTCTAATGTGAACTTGCACATCACAGGTGCTGTCCACCTGAATCATAGTTGTTTGGTTTGACTTGAGGACCCTTAAATCCTAGAACTTCTGAGCTTCTCTGAGGTCACTCAGGCTACAGCCCCTGCCCTCCCTGTTTCTTGAGCTAAATCCCCTGGATGTGGTGTCTTTAGTTTATCTGACACCATTTGCTGCTCCGTCCTTCAGACTCCTTTTCCCCGTCTTCCAAAACCTTAACTCCTGATTTTTTTTTTTTTGGCAGCTCTTTGCACCTGTCTCATCGCCCCCTCCCCACCAATTGTGTGTCCTCCACGGCTCCTTCCTCATTTTTCTTTTAATCCCATGCTGTGCAGTGTCTCAGAGTAGCTTGTTTGCCTGAGCAACGTCAGCCATCCTGCACGTGGGCAGTTCCTTAATGGTGTCTGTTGATCTCCTTTGTACTTTGCACATTCATTTGCCTGACTACCTACTGAATGTCTGCCCTTGGATGTCACATTAGTGGCTCATATTTACAAGCACCAGTGGGCTCCCACTCGTCCATCACCTCCTCTTTCTAGTGTGTCCCCCACGTCAGTGAACGGCCGTACCAGGTACCCGAGTACACAGGGCAGAACTAGCATTCACGATGTAGCTGGTCCTGCAAGCAATCTGTTTTTATTTTCTGTTCTTTAGTGTCACTCTTAGATATAAAACTGGCTCTTCTCAAGAGGCATCCATGATGTGTGCCGGGCTGTGAACTTCTAACATCTTGCCAGCACCTGTGACGTGATGATCCGTTTATCTCAGCGTGATGAATTGCCATATTTTCCTAACCGGGCAGGGGAGTTATTCCTCGTTGTAAATTGACCTTGTCACTGGAGGCTCATCGGAACAGGATCTCCAGGATCCAATCCTAACAGCTGACATGAAGTGTTTGGTCAGAAAGCCAGGGGTAGCTCTGGTTCACAGAGAACACAGTAGGAAGAGATAAAAAGACAGAGGTACATACAGTGACTTAAATTTGAATATAGTTTGTTCAAACTCTAGCCTGGATAAAGCACCCAAATTACATTACCTTGAGTCATGTAGAGAAAAAAAAAAACTTTTTTTTTTTTTTTTTTTTTACATAATTCTGGAAGAATCCTGGTTGATACAGATTGCTGAAGACAGGTTTCAACTTGGTCCTGTTCCCTGGGTGAACAGCATTTTAACTGCTAAGTTGTGGTAAAATGCTGTGCTTAATTACGGACTCAAGTATCTAATTTGTCAGTCATTGCTGCTATTTGAAACCCTCTCTCTTGTTTTTACCATCATTCCACTGTTTGCACTTGGCTTACAGAGGGCCTTGTCTCCTTGGACACATTAGGAGTGCTGTCACTTAGGGGTACAAAGCAGGACATAATTCAACCTATACAGAACTACTCAGGAAAAAGTTTTGTCATCAGCTATTTGGATCCTGAATGCCTTATCCATAACTTGATAAATTATAATCGGTCACAATCTGAAGAGATCAATTGAATGAGAATCTATTAATGTTAACACTGTACGTGTGGCCCTGTGAGTTGATTTATGGGAAGGATGTGGTGGGGTGCAAAAGTTATTTTATTGGAAATCCGGATCTTGAGGGTGAATCTCTTCTCCCTTTTGTCTTGGTGTGAGAATGCTTCTGGAAAAATGAAGAACTGACTCTGATCTTGGACCATCTCTTCCTAAGTGTCCATTCCATTCAACTCCTTGTTTTCATCGCAGTGAAATGCATTGCATGTAAATGAAAAGCTGGTGTTCAGTGGAGTCCTGCAGACTATGGAGGCATTGTCTGTCAGGCTGGTGATCATGACTTTTTCAATTGCTGCATTTTTGTCATACAGTCAAAAAGCCCTGGTGTTTTGTTTCTGCAGAGGGAAGTGAGAGGGAGCTCCAGAGGACACTTAAGATCAGTTACTTTAAAAACATTTAGTTATTTCTTGGCTAAAATTGACAAAAATGTAGGGAAAAGAATCTACCGAAATTAACACTAAAAGGTTTAGACATTTCCTTTCTCACAGTGACCAGAACATTCTTGAAAATTCTTACATTCCACAGAATTGAAAAAAAATCTCACAGCCGTTGAAAGATGCGTTCCTGTTCGTCCTCTAAACCTATTTGGGCATTAACATCCAGATGCTGGGGTTGGGGAGGGGCGTGGCATGGGCGGGGGTGCTCTTTAAGACTAGGAGGAAGTAGAAAGATCTCAGCTTATCTCAAAAGAGAGGAAAAGCCTTGTGATCTTGCTTAACTAAGTCTTCACTGGCCCCAGCAACCCTTAAAATAAAGTGGGTGGTGAGGGGGTGGAGATTCAAGAAGTCAGCCTGCTAGCTTCCTCTGTGAGCCAGTTTGGGGGGTACCTCTTTTCAAAGCACAGGACGGCACACAGCCCACCTTGAGTAATGACCAGCCGCAGGCGCTCCCTGGCAGAAGGGCACTGCCCGTGCCAGGCAGGCGGGACCTCTTACTCCCCAAGTGAGGTCTGTTCTCAAATAATATTTGTGTGGTAGTATCAGTTTCAGAGTATTTGAAAAGAATAGTAAGAGATCAGTATAAGAGCTAATTTTGCCCGCCATACGTACATCTAGAGTCGTAAAAACATTTGGATGGCTTGCCGTGAGTTTCTGGTTGTGTGTGCTGTGTGTGTGAACAGACAGAAAACAAAGCCACTATTGAGTTACATAAATGCAAAAGAAGGATGGGAGTGAATGCTGGCCTCCTGGAAATGCTGTTTTTTCACTTTGGGATAACTCCAGTAACCAAGTAGAATTTTCTGAGACGTTTGCCAAATAAAGGAGCTAAGGTTGAGAACTAGCATGAGATTATTTTAAAGTAATGTTGGTTTTAGAGAGCAGAGTCAGAAAAACAGGCTACATCTTGACTTTTCCTGTGGAATCAGTGGTTACTTCCTCACAGAAACAGAAACATTTTAACATTCACCATGCAGTTAATTCAGTGGCATTACTTGTTTACCCTGAAGAGAGAGTTAGCATCGGCCCCGGATGTTAACCCTGGCCCTGACCACGTATGTTAACGTTAACATGAACACGGTACTTGGTTTTCAGCTTTCTGTAACACCTCCTCCCCCTCACGGTGGAAAAATCAAAGCACCTACAAGTGAAACTGTAGTTGAAGTTTCTCTGTAGTCCGAGCCTATAGAAGCCAAAATCTTAAGATAGGAGTGTGGTGTCTCGTTACATTTGGATCCACGCTGCTCCTTAATCCGTACCTCTTCCGATCGTTTCAGAATAGGGAGAAATTCGGGAGATGTCTTCATGGAAGAGAAATGAGATGTGGATTTTATGGTACCTAAGGAAGGCTCTTGATCTCTCTTTTATCAAAACACATTACCGAGAAGTAGGGATGAGCTGGTGTCCCAAGACCCCACTGGTCCCTGACCCCGCCGTGGCTGCCCCACACATAGCTCTCTCCTGAGCCTGTATCCTCATGAGAGCACCGCTGTGTGGCTGGTACTTCTCTGAGTCTGTGTGGCGATAACAGGAGGAGCATGGGAGCTCTGCCTCTTTTCCGAGCTTCTCATCCCGTTCCTCCAAGGGCCTTACCTGAGCATTCTCGGTGTCCTTTTGTGGACCATTTGGTACTACCTACAGGAGCCATTACCAGCGAGTTCTCTTGCCATTACCTGTCAGACTGATGATATGCTCAGGGGTATCTGGTTATAATTCCAGCATCCCTTTTTCTCACATTGAAGGAGAGTATTAATTTTGAATCTGTTTTCATTGCTCTTAGTATAGTATCCACTAATTTTGGCACTTTATTATTAGCAGCCAACTGTTTTTCAACGGATACAGACCCACCATTAGTGGAACCCCTGGCGTAGGCAGCTGACGTCACTATTGGCCCTTCTTCCTTCTTCTTCTCTGTAATGTCTATTTATTTATTTTGAAAGAGAGAGACTGAGCGGGAGATGGGCAGAGAGAGAGGGAGAGAAGGAATCCCAAGCAGGCTCTGCACTGACAGCGTGGGGCTCCAACCCACAGACCGTGGGATCACGACCTGCGCCGAAATCAAGAGTCAGACGCTTAACCGGCTGAGCCACCCAGGTGCCCCACTGTGGGCCCTTAACCTGAACCCACCTGCACTGCTGATCTTCTCCTTCATTCCACAAACATGTGTGAAGCAGTCAGAGCTGTAAAGATAAGGAAGTCTCAGTCCTGCCCCTTAAGAAGCAAATCTAGTTGTGGAGATAGACACACATAAAACTGTGCTAAAGGTTGTGCTATGTAATGGTGCAAAGAACAGACCATGTGGGACTCAAGGAGGTTCTAATTAATCTATGAATTCAGGGATATGATGTGGGAATTAAGCCTCAGAGGAAAAGGACATTATGTAAGAAAGGGGGAAGAGAGGCAGAGAGGGCAAGATGAGTAAAGGTATGCATTTGGTAGCTGAGTTTGAGAATAGGGGCACACTGAATGTGTCTAGAATGTAGGGTGCGGGGAGACAGGAAGAGGGCATGGAGAGGGGAAGGGACTTGAACAAGACGGTCCAAGGCCTGGAAGAGGGGGCCAGACATTCGATGCTCTATTCTGTAGGCAAAGGGAAGCTATGGAGAAGCATGTGGGATGGCTTCAGATGGGGTAAGCAGAGCCTAGACTTTGAAGACCAGTTAGGGCCCAGGTGTGCTGATCCAGGCTAGAGAGGAGGGAGTTTGGAGGACAATCAGCAGGTTGAAGACCAGTTAACTTCTTAGTCTGTGTGTTGTCCAGACCAGCACCCAGGGTGCCTGACACACAGCTTATACTCATTAAAAGTTGAACTTAATTAGAGGAGTTGACATGGAAGATGAGGAAAGGGACGGGGGAGATGGTTTCAAGGTGTTCAGCCTGAGATAACAAATATAGGAGGAGCAGGTTTCGAGGGCTGGGCGGGGGAATGGAAAAACCTGTTAGGTTTGATGAGGTTTAATTTGAGCTGCTATGGAGGCTGTTCAGTGGAGATGTCTAGGAGACAGCTGGAGATTCTGGGTTTGTGGCAGAGCGGAGAGATCTGGATTCTCAAGTCAGACCCGCCTCTTGGGTATAGAAGGATTTGAGAGTTATAATTTCAGCATCTGTCCTCATCCTTTCTCTGTGAGAAAAGCTTCTCGTTGGGATTCTGTTAACCCCTCTGTCAACTTCCCAAACCTGAAACCCTATTCTGCCCTGTTCCAGAAGGCACACAGGTTCACTGTTGGAAAATTCTGGGTTTCAGTGGATCGGGTTCCGTCGCCAGGCTTCAGAACTTTACTCTGGGTAAAAAGATAGCTTTTCATGTGAAAGCATTGACCGTGCAGACCCATTGCAAGCTGTCCTAGCAAGAAAAGAAAACCCGGCCTGCTCTGGGGGACACGAGTCTTTTAGCACTGAGCGGTGGATTTACAACCAAGACGCTTGGCTTACCGAACGAGTGACCTCGATTCCTCTCACTCCGCTCTTGCACAGAAGTGACCTGCCCTGCCACAGGAGTCGAGGGATTTGTGCTAGCGTTCCCTCTGAACCAAAACATCAGTAGGAAGATGTAGGTTACCCCCGGTCACAGGTGCCAGCTTCACTTACTGATGTCCCCAGGGTTGCCCTATCGTCTACTGGAACAGAGGAGGTAAAGGACAAAGTCTGTGTCTGTCCTGATGACAGAGCTCTGGTTTCTGTCCCCAGAGCCAGTCAGCAGGGTGACAATCTGCAGAGCACACACCTCTGCTGGGACATTGCAGAAGTTCAACAACTGACGTTCTAGGCATTTTTTGTTGTTGTTGTTGGAGGTTTTTATATGGTGATGCTCAGCCACATTTACAAATACCAAATAGCAAAATCTGAATATTCATTCCAGACTTGGAGTAACAACACCCCAAGACAAAGACGCGGAGAATGCACCGGTCTCAGTGTGGTCCTTGACTCTGGGAGAACCAGTGTGAAAAATTGGAATTAATTGCTATGTTAATGTCACTGGGGCTCAGTTATCCTCTGCACTGCCATTCTAGGAAACTGCACAATCAATTCAACCCAATGAATTTTGGCAGCTTTTGGAAACATACGTGTTGTTTTTCCCCCATTATTTTTGATGTCCCCTCACCCCACACCACTCCCCCACCTTCAAAGCCATTTTCCAGCTGTTCCTAAGGGAGTAGTTTTATGGAGAAGTTTCTTTTGTAGGCTTCCAGCTGGCCTCATTTTCACTATCTCCATGAAGTCGCTTTCTCTGTCGCATTGGTAGGATATTATCCGTGGTGCATTGCCTCGGGACTTCCCCTTGGACTGACTGCATGTTTTTGGTTTGCTCTCGCAGGCTGTCTCCCGGCTCAGACATCTACGTGACGGTCTCCTCCATGGCCCTCGCGAGGTCCCAGCAGTGCCGGAACTCCCCTAGCAACCTGTCTTCATCCAGCGAGACGGGCTCTGGCGGAGGCACTTACCGGCAGAAGTCCATGCCCGAAGGGTAGGTGTGCCCTTGCACCTCCACACGCCCCCTGCCCCCCATCGCTGCCTTTCACCTGTGACTCAGACGTGCCTTGACCCATCTACAAAGGAGGAGCCAAAGGGGGAATGCGGTCAATATTCCAGAGAGAAGATGTTTTAATGTCTGCTTCAAACCACTTCTCAGGAAGTGGTTTCTTCATCCTTCTCTAGCCTCCAAGGCCCCCGAAGCAAAGAAATCAGACTGCATCACTTTCTGCAGTCGCGTGCGCTGTCCTAGTCTTACGGCACAGATTTTGTCACTTCCCCTGAAGCACACTCGGGAGCATGCTTCTTGCACTGGCTGGAGTTTGTGTGGCTGTTAGAGTAGGGGGAACCATCATCCTGTTCGAAGCTTAAAATTATTTTTCTCACACTTTCAAAGGCTTCTGCAATCTCGGCCTGTGGTTGGTTGTTGTTTCTCATCTCTTTCGAAAGCACGAAATACCCAGAGGTAACTGTTTGCCTCTGACAAGACATACAGACTGAAGGCTAAATGTACCTGATTTGAGAGGCTACTAAAAAGAAAGGGAAACAAAAGCAAAAACAAACCCCAAGTGACTAGAATGTCTGAGGCTGGGAAGTAATTAGCAGCAAAATGTTACGTGACCCACACATGCCACCTTTGCCCAGAGCAAGAGTCAAAGAACTGTCAGAGACTTCCTGCTGGGGTGTCTCTCTGGGGAGGTTGATGGAGAACTCAAAACCATTTGAAAATCAAATGTGAGGCATTTATAAAAACCCATGTTTCTATTCTGAGTTTTCCCCCAAATACATTTTTAACGAACGCACACATGATTTGGTTACTTTTTTGAGATTTTTCCATGTTACAAAATAGTCAGGCTTACTAAGAATACCTTCATAATGGGTATTTTTTTTTATCCTATAGCATTTTGTTGGTTTTTACAGCTATTAAGTATGATTTTTGTTGTTGTTGATGCTAAATATTTATATTAGAAGAAAGTAGGTAATAAAACCACTACACAATATGCTTGCCCCTGCTGCATCACGGGGTCCTCCGCAAGATACCCTGGGTAGTATATCTAAAATGCACATGTCTTTTCTTATTTACTTCAGTGACAATTAGGGGGAAAAAAATGTATCTCTTATTCATGAGTTCCTGCAAAAGGTTTTATGAGTTAAGTATTATTATCATACCATATCACAAGTCCTAACCAATTATTCCTTGTTTCAATTAGTAGAATTTATTTATTTATTTATTTATTTTAATTTTTTTTTAACGTTTATTTATTTTTGGGACAGAGAGAGACAGAGCATGAACGGGGGAGGGGCAGAGAGAGAGGGAGACACAGAATCGGAAGCAGGCTCCAGGCTCTGAGCCATCAGCCCAGAGCCCGACGCGGGGCTCAAACTCATGGACCGTGAGATCGTCACCTGAGCTGAAGTCGGACGCTTAACCGACTGAGCCACCCAGGCGCCCCACAATTAGTAGAATTTAAATGGCCTGCTTTTACTTCAAAAATAAGAATCCGCTGCAACTTTAGTGTTAGTACAACAATAAAATATAAATGAGCTCACAACAACAACAAAAGCAGTTTTCTTATGACTGGGATATGCTTTAAACGTATACCAAAAACATAACCCGAAACCTTAGTGTTTTGGTGAATATTAAATGTCAGAAACATGGTTTCAGTGCCCACCCTACACAGTGTTTTCAGTAAGGTGGTAATTCTTCAACCTGATGTGTGACACTAACCCGACTGTAGTTGGTGGTGAGGAATTTTCCCTTGTTTGTGAGGTTACCCATGATATTTGCCATACTGTATAACATCTTTTTTACCTGGGGTGATCTTTGACAAGAAGGTAATGATACGGTTCTTTAGTCTGGATCCCCGGCAGTTTTTGCATATATCAGTGACCCAAGAGACTGTCCATTGTCTGATTCACATGCACTGCCCGTGGGCCAGGTTGGATTCTAAAGTTACTCTTATCAAGAGAAAGATGATCACGTCTACTCTACAACTTAGCCCAGTAAAAATAGGGGTGTACGAGTTGACCGTGAGGCAGGAGTGTATGTAGCCTGCTGCAAACCCATTAATACTAAACTTCAAGAAGCTCAGAAGCGTGGAGTAACACCAGTACATCAGATCAGTACACAGTGGTTGTCCAAAAGTGTGATCTGCTCACTTGTCCTCTTCCCTCCGCTTCAGTGGGCCCAGTGTCTGCCTGTGTGCAGGGCGTGCCTGCCCACTCCCTGGTGTGGGGGTACTGAGACCACCCAGATCAGCTGAGAGGTAACAGGGTGACTAGTATGCCCACTGCACTTACATGTGGGGGAGAAAGCACCTGCACCAGTTTGGTATGGAAACGAGAGATAGGTAGGAAACAACACTGTTGAAAAGACATAGGGTCTATTTTACCACCCTTGGAGATGTATCTTCGGGCCACACGCTCTGAGCAGTGTTGATGAGGCAGATCGTGGCAGAGGGAGGGATGACCTGGGTAAATGGAAGAGCTTGGAGATCATGAGGGTGTACAGCCTGAAGGCGAGAAGCACAGACAGAGGCAGGCAGGCCACTACAGCTTTCTTCCAGCACTCTTATATGAGGGAGGAAGCTTGTCCATGAAGGCAACTGAGACCAGTAAAAGTTGTAGAGAAGAAGTTTCCAGCCCATGATGAGGACAGGCTGTGAGCCTGCCCTGGAGAGCCATGGACCAGCTTGTGAGTTAGAGATTCGTGGTCACTGAATGTGCCTCAAGTATCAGCCAGATGATACATGCTTTTCAAGGCAGGATTTAAGGACGGCCTTACTTTGTCATTCATTTAAAACCAGACAGCCAGATTAAAAAAAAAAAAAAAAATAGGGGCGCCTGGGTGGTTCCGTCAGTTAAGCTTCCAACTTAGGCTCAGGTCATGATCTTTTGGTTCGTGAGTTTGAGCCCCACGTCGGGCTCAGAGCCTGGAGACTGCTTCTGATTCTGTGTCCCCCTCTCTCTCTGCCCCTCCTCTGCTCGTGCTCTCTCTCTCTCTCAAAAATAAACATTAAATAAATACATACATACATACATACAACCAGATGGCCGGAAAAGCATTTGACTTTAAATCCAGAGGTTTTAAGAGTTGTCTTTAGTTTCCACTGCTACCAAAAAGGAAGAACAAGATTAGAATTCATATTTAACTTTTATCTCTGTGCTTTTGTGCACATGTCTTCATTTATTGAAAATTTAGAATAAAATCATAGGGCCAGTTGGAAGATATGAGCTTAATAAGGACCCTACTTAAGGAGGAGATGGCAAAGATCATAATTAGTGACTCGTCCCCACCACCCTTTGCTGTTATTGTTAATGAAAATAAGCATTATTGCATCAAGTAATAAATACATACAAGATGCAAACAGTTTTAGCCATTTTCTTCCAGCTTACAGGAAAGGCAGAACTGAAATCCACACACAGTCTTTGCATAAACCACTCCTCCCCCCCTTTTTTATTAAATGAGCACCTTTTGCTGAAATTTTCATAAATCAAGTTTCTTGTTTATCATAATGGAGGTAACTTTGTTTAGCAAGGCTTATGACTGAGTTTGTAAACAATGGTCATTGTGCAGAAGTAGCTAGGAGGAGGTTATAGCGGGTTAATGTTACAGCCTTCTCTGCTTCGCAAATGCTTTTATATAGGTCCTTCTCCCCAGATCCATATAATGGAACTGCCATTTAACAAATAAATCCAGACTTTGGGTGGGGGGCTGAAACTCAGGTCCAGGCCTCCCTCCTCCTTGTCTCTTTCTCTTACAGTGTATAACTTGCTAGTTCTCTCCATGTGTTTATCAGTCTGTGGCAAATAAGAAACGTATTGTAAGCATCCGTCATTCCAGGCTGTTAATCTTCTATCATATTGATTACTCATAAGCTCATTAGTAACCACACGCAAATTTATAAATGTCCACGTAAGTCCTTGAATTTTACATTCTCAGCCTTTTTTCCTGGGCTCAGTCGGTATTTACTTTGCCGATGTTGCTAATCAAGGCATATGCTTTAATGAAGCACATATTACTATTCTGCACAGGGCAAAATAAAACTGGCTCATGAAATAGTTAACTGTTCTTTCCAGAAATAGACATTTGCCTTTATGTATGCCACTTTACCTACTTCCAAATTGCCCTTCCCAAAAGGCAATTTAAAATATATACAATTCAGAAGTGGTCACTGTGTAACGTAAATGATAGTAGTCTTTGTCTTTCAGACCTTAGAGCAAATGCTCAGAAAATACTTGTTCCAGGAATGAATGACTTAGTGACTTAGCAGCTCACTGAGTTCAGAGAAACCCCTGACATATTCCACTTAGAAGATGTCCATGGAACATTAGGACTGGGAAGCCTTTCCCTTGCCTGTGAATGACAGTCCAAGCTTGGCTACATGTGGGCTAGAAAATTTGGGTTTCCTATTGTATATTTCTTAGGTTAGCTCGATGCTAACGTCTCCTGCCCTTGTTTACAGTGTATATACCGAGCATACGTACCGTTCTTAAACAGAGTGATGTATGTTGACCGTAACACACACAGCTCCGGCCCCTGAGTACACGTGCATAAGCCTGAGTGTACAAATGCCAACACGTAAGCAAAACTGGTAGTGCCTGTCATTAGAATTCAGTTCATTACACCCAGGACTGTCTTCCCCTGATGGCTGAGGTCCCTGATGTCGTCTTTGCCTTTGTTCGGGGGAATTGCCACAGGTTTGGAGTAAGCCGCAGATCCCCAGCCTCCATCGACAGGCAGAACACCCAGTCAGATATTGGTGGCAGCGGGAAATCTACACCCAGCTGGCAAAGAAGTGAGGATAGCATTGCTGACCAGATGGGTAAGTGACTAACTCCTCCCAGAAGCAAGTTGCTATTACACCGAGGCGACTTTGGCCACCTCTTGATGACGTCCTTAAAGCATTCCGTTGTAGAAGACAGCCTTGGTTAACAGATGTGATTGAGAACTAAGTGTCAGTTCGATTATGTATAAGTGAGGGCAGCAAATAAGACGTGAGAGGAAAGTCCAGGAATTCTAAGTGGCCCCCGGTTTAAAAATAGAGAGGACATAGGAATTACTTTCAGCACCGAGATTAAAATGCCAGACTGCCAAACCGCATGTGTCCTAAGCATCTCCCTCGACCCTTGCTTGTTTGTTTGTTTTCGCCTAGTATAAGTGCCCTTAGAGACTCATTGGTATTCTTGATGTCAAGTTAAAAAAAAACAAAAAAAAAAAACCCAACTCTACAAAGTGGGAAAGAGATGGAATTGTTGTTCAGTCACATATGTAGCTTGGTTAGGATCTCTCTCCTCCCTCCTGTGGTATCCACCCCCCCACCCCGCCTGGTCTCTGCTATTAAGCTGTCAGCTGAGGACATGTCTTAGCAGCATAAAACAGCTGGATGGGAAAGATGTGCATTAGTGAGGCTTCATTTGGATTTCTGGCACAGCCCTTTCTCTCCCTACATGCAGTTGTTCTACGGGGACACTGGAACACTAGTTGCTACAATAAAATTTTCCCATGAAATAAGACTGAGTTTCAAAACAGTAGCCAGGGAGTTAGCCTCAGTACAGCTGGTACATCAGGGACTTGAATCTAGACCGTTGGGTGGGTTTTTTTCCCCCCTTTATCTTATCTCTAGTAGCATTACCATCAGCGTGGGGTAAAAAGAAGTGAATTTCAGGGCTGAAAAGGGTAAACTTTTAAGGCAAAGACCCATCTTTTTATCTTCTTTGCAAACGCACTGTTTGTTCTGTTTTAATGACTATCCCCCGTAAATACACTGACCGTCATCGTCATCGTAGAAAGGAATGAAGACATATTTAGCTAAGACAGGAATTGAGGAAGAGAAATGTAATTCTCAGGTTCTGAGATCTGCTTTGTTCCAGTAACTTCAGTGAGATGTGCCTTGTTACTGAAGCCATCTGTCATTACCCACTCTCACGGCACCCACCCCCACCACACAAAACCTGAGCATTTTCCGATCTGCTGCTCCGCTCTTGACAGAATGTTTTTAATCCCATATGTTTTGATACTGTTGAGATGGTAACGACACATGTGGAAAGGATCCCTGCTTCAACATGACTTTAGCAGCTTTTTTTGGCTCCTAGTGCAGGCTTTGAACAAAGCTGCCAGCAAGCCCTTTGTGCAACGTTCAGTGCCACACTTCCCACTCATGTGAAGTCATATGGGGAATGAAAAGGTATCTTGGGACTGGAAAGGGTAATTATGAGGCTCGTCCTAGACCTGGATTCATTCGCTCACATAAACCTCCCTCCAGTCTTTTCTTCCTTGCATCTACTTTCGTTTTGGTGGCATCCCACTCTTAATAGATAAGGCTCTGAAATTAATATCAATGAATCTAATGAATCTTTTCAACACATTGTTCCATCCTGTTAGTAAGATATGACTTTGGTAAGATACCCCAGAACCTGCCAGAGAAACCTTTACACCAACTGGTGGCCTTTCACCGTCCAATATCGAAGGCTTCAAATAAAATGTTAGAATAAATTTTTTCTGATTTTTTACGTTCCACGATTCCAGAGGAATAACCTAGCTTTCTCGAATTGGCACGTCAGATGGAATCTGGGGCTTGGTTGGTATAACCCATGCCAGGGAGAAATCAAGAAAAACAATTGTTCCATTCTCATTACTCAGCGTACTGTATTGAGTGTATAAAGGGCCGGCCTTATAAGAACAAAACGCCGTAACGACTTTCAGGTCACTGATTGAAAAGGCTGAGGAGATTCTCATTTGCTAGCAGACCTACCTGTCTTTGTACATCAGTGTGTTACAAACTGGTACCCCAGTGGAGAGGAGGAGTTGAGCTTAATTGGCACACCCATCTCAGTAGATTTCATTTCTCTGCCTCTGCTTTTGGAAATGGTTGAGAGTCAGAGTCATAGAGTATGTTGCCCAGTCCTTTACGTTTAGCAATGGTGCTGCAGAAGTCCAGAATTGTTGCTGTTAGCTACCGGTGTGTTAAAGCAGCTAAATCGCTTAGACTTTACCTTTGGAACCCCATCTTGAACGCCAGCTTGGAGTCCAAAAGGAAGCAATTGTCTTAAGTAAACTAGTTGCTGTGTGTCTTTTCTGTTGTGCTTAGCTTACAGTTATAGAGGACCTCAGGATTTCAATTCTTTTGTCCTCGAGCAGCATGAATATACAGGTAAAATATTTCCAAAGTGTCATGGTAAGTAACACGTGATTGCATCCATGCCTGTCTAGGTAATGTAGACCAAGCTAGGTTAGCCACACTTTGCAATGAATGAATTTCATAAATTGAATCCATATATTCTCGACTTTCCCCCAGAACCAAAAGTTGATTCCTAACTTTGCCGCGTTGTTCATGGCCTTTGGTTTGGTGGTACTTGGCTATGCTAATGTGTATGACGTGACACACTGTCACCAGCTGCAAGCTTTACCCATCAGCCACTTAGTTTCTGACATGCTGTCTATCGTGTAAACTCTCAACAAGCTTATCGCTGAAATTCAGAGTTTGCTGGTCAGTGACCTGAGAAATGCAATGGCAAGCCGTCTTCATTTGTCAACATGTGCTTGTACCTATTTAGTGCCCGCACCGTAATGTCCTGTGCTGTATTCCAGAGCCAACGTGCCATCTCCCAGCAGTATCAAAGGTACTGCCAGCTTTCCGAGAGAGCCCCAGTGGGAGATTAATGCGGCAGGATCCGGTGGTCCATTTGTCTCCAAACAAACAAGGGCATGTAAGTTAACCGTCAAACGATAAAAATGATGAGCTTCCTAGCGATGTGCCTTTTGTGCAGTGTGAAAATGGCTGTTTTCACAGTGTGCTTTGGTGTTTCTTCCACATGGTCAGAGAAGAAGTCACGTGACCCTGGTGGGCGATGGGTGTTTGCAGTCATGGCCCTGGAATTTCTGTTGCCAGGGGCCCTAAGGCTGCTTTGAGATTAACTCAAATTCCTCTTTGGAATGCACCTGCCACCCCCACAGACCTGGATGGAAGGCCATGTGATGCAGCACAAGCAGTCCTGCAATGTTGGGAACAGAAATGTGCTAAAAGTAGATTTTATGGAGGTACATGGTGGTTCAGTTGGTTAAGCGCCCGACTTCAGCTCAGGTCATGATCTCGAGGTTTTTGAGTTCGAGCCCCACGTCGGGCTCTCTGCTGTCAGCGCAGAGCCCGCTTCAGATCCTTTGTCCCCCCCTTTCTCTGCCCCTCCCCGCTTGCGTGCACACGCGTGGTTTCTTTCTCTCTCAAAAATGAATAAACATTTTAGAAAATTAAAAAGAAATGAAAGTGGATTTTATTTGCTTACACAGTTGCATGCATGAGATATGTTTGGAACATCAGTCAAAGGGATAAATAGCTTCCTGACAGCTGCCCGTCCTGCTTCTCTTGTCCTGCACACTTACACACATTTTTGTTTTACCATAGTTCTACTTAATTCCTTATTACTTATGGGTGGAATTAAGAATAAGAGGTTTTGCTCATGTAAGTTTTGCCCTAGTAAAATGAATATGGAACTAAAGAAACAGCACACGCCTGTGCGTGGGCAAGCGCCCTGCACTGGGCTGTGGGTGAGAGATTTACTGAAGAAATGCGATGTTGTCATCACAACATGTTGTAAGTGATAAATTATCCAGTCTGTCAATTTCCTTTCCTTCATTAACACCTTTATATTGATGACATGGTAAAATAATATTTTGGATAGATTAGGTTAGATTAAATATACTCTTAAAATTAATTTCACCTATTTCTTTTTACTTTTTAATTGGCTACTACAAAACTTAACATAACAAATGTGGTTCGTGTCACATTCCTATAGAAATCCGTTCTGTATTTTACACTCTTAGCACATCTCGATTTGGGCTAACCCCATTAAAAGTGCTCACACAGCACAGATCCAGAGCTAAAGAAGTTCTGCCTTACAAACATTAAAAATAAATGAGGGCCAGGGCACCTGAGTGGCTCAGTCGGTTGAGTGTCCAACTCTTGATTTTAGGTCAGGTCATGATCTCACAGTTCGTGGGTTCGAGCCCCATGTCGGGCTCTGTGCTGATTGCATGGAGCCTGCTTCGGATTCTCTCTCTTCCCCTCTCCCTGCTCCTCCCCCACGCTCTCTCGCATTCTCTCTCTCTCTCTGTCTCTCAAAAATAAATAAATAAACATTAAATAAATGAAGACCTCATAACATAAAAGGTGTTGTTGCAAAAAACCAGAGTGGCACCAGTTAAGTAATGGATTGGTGGGTTCTTGTTTAAGAAAGAATCTTTCCCTCTAAAGTGAAATTTCTGCGTCCTCCTCCTGCTCTTTCCGTAGCCAGTGAAGAGCATGTCCCTTTCTCAGCCATCATGCACATGCACCTGCATGTGTACACACACACACACACTCTTGAGCTAGTGTCTACTCTCCTCTTTTCACTTGATCTCCACCAGGTATCTGGACTTCCTGTCTCCCATCTAATTTAAAATACTATTTTATTCAGATATATTTTGAAATCTTATTTCTTTGGTAAATTATAGAACATTCTAAGCAGCTAAGCCACTGTGTAAAGTATAGAGTTTAGGGGCCCTTGGGTGGCTCAGTCGGTTAAATGTCTGACTCTTGATTTCGACTCAGGTCATGATCTCATGGTTTATGAGATTGAGTCCTGCATGGGGCTCTGCGCTCACAACACAGAGCCTGCTTGGGATTCTCTCTCTCTCTCTCTCTCTCTCTCTCTCTCTCTCTCTCTCTCTCCCTCTCTCTCCCTCTCTCTCCCTCCCTCTCTCCCTCTCTCTCCCTCTCTCTCTCTCTCCCTCTCCCTCTCTCCCTCCCTCTCCTTCTACCTCTCCCTCTCTCTCTCTCTCAACATAAATAAACATTAAAGAAAAACTGAACTATACAATTTAGTGGTTTTTTACTATATTCATAAAGCTGTGCAACCACCACCACAGTCTAACTGCAGAACGCTTTCATCCACCCCAAAAAGAAATCCTGTGTCCTCAGGCAGTTACCCAGGCTCTTCCCATGCCCTCCATGCTGTCGACAGCCACTCATCCACTTTCTGTCTCTGATGATGTGCCTGTTCTGGACATCTCATGAATGGAAACATACGCTATTTGGCCTTTTGTGTCTGGTTTGTTTCATTCAGCATAACGTTTTTGAGGTTCAGCTATGTTCTGGTATGTGTTCGTACTTCATTTCTTTCTATGATAATTTCCCATTGTATGCATATACATTTTTTATCCACCAGGTGATGGACATGTGGATTGCTTCTATATTTTGGCTATTATGAATAATGCTCTGTAAATATTCATTTAGAAGGTTTTTTGTGATGTGTTTTCATCTCTCGAGTAGATACTAAGAATGGAGCTGTGATTGTTTTCCCACAGCAGCTGCCCCATTTTACATTCCCACCAACCGTGCCAACCCTCACTGCTGTCTGCCTTTTTGGTTAGAACATCCTAGTGTGTGAAGTGTTATTTCATTGTGGTGTTGATTTGCATTTCTCCAGGAACTAATGATGTTGAGCATCTTTTTTTTTTTTTAATTTTTTTAATGTTTGTTTATTTTTGAGAGAGACAGAGTGCGAGCGGGGGAGGGACAGAGAGAGAAGGAGACACAGAATCTGAAGCAGACTCCGGGCTCTGAGCTTTCAGTACAGAGCCTGACGCGGGACTAGAACTCACAACCGTGAGGTCATGATCTGAGCCGAGGTCGGACGCTTAACGAACTCAGCCACCCAGGCACCATGTTATTGAGTATCTTTTTATGTGTTTGTTGGCCATTTGATATCTTCTTTGGAGAAATGTCTATTCAAATCCTTTGCCCGTCTTTTAATTGGGTTTCTTGAAGCACAAAAGTTTTTAGTTTTCGTGAGATCCAATTAATTTTTTAAAAATCTTTCGTGCTTTTGGTGTCATTCATATCCAAGAAATCATCGCATAAACAGGTCATGAAGATGTATACTTACGTTTTCTTCTAAGGGTCTTATAGTTTTAGCTCATACACTTAAGCCTTTGATCTTTTGAGTTTATTTTTCTGTGCAATAAGGACCCAACTTCATACTTTGTTTTTTGCATGCAGATATCCAGTTGTCCAAGCACCATCATTTCCTTTCCCTACCACCTACCCCGCTCGCCCCTTGAATTGACGTAGCATAAGTTGTATCTCCAAGCACTCCTTAGAAAGCTGGCTCCTACACAGATGCCAGTGGGGGGAAGGAAAAGGAGATCTCTTTACAAATAAGCCTCATATTTTGCCTTACATTTGCTCTGATTGGTAGGACTTTGGGAATCCAGCATACCTTCTGATTAAAGTGATCTCAATATTATTGATAGTATTTAGCCTAAGCGAATTGAAAAATGGGTTCTAAATCTAAACGTGGCCTGTTTCCAGCACTCTTTGCCATGAACACTCTGAATAGGTTCTTCCAGGCCCCTCCTGTATTTGGCTTGTTATCACTGGAATTTTTGTGCCGTGAGAACCCCATAACCAGAAACTTGCCACAGGGCCATTCTCCCGTTGTTTCTTCCCAGTGTTCAAGAAGCAGAGCCTATGCCTAAGGCAGTCTTACTTCCCTTGCAGTCTGACAGCCACTACTCAAGCCACTCCAGCAGCAATACCCTCTCCAGCAACGCGTCGAGTGCCCACAGCGACGAGAAGTGGTACGATGGGGACCGCACGGAGTCTGAGCTCAATAGCTACAACTACCTGCAAGGCACCTCCGCTGACAGTGGCATCGACACCACCTCCTATGGTCCCAGCCACGGCAGCACGGCGTCCCTGGGGGCTGCCACGTCGTCCCCTCGCTCAGGGCCCAGCAAAGAGAAAGTGGCGCCCCTGTGGCATAGTTCCAGCGAAGTGAT
Source organism: Panthera leo (assembly GCF_018350215.1). Taxonomy (NCBI): domain Eukaryota; kingdom Metazoa; phylum Chordata; class Mammalia; order Carnivora; family Felidae; genus Panthera; species Panthera leo. Next base: position 116,463,527 of record NC_056684.1, read on the forward strand.
CTCCATGGCAGATCGGACTTTAGAGACAGACGGCCTCGGCATGGACCGGAAAACAGAGTCCTCCCTGAGCCTGGACATCCACGGCAAGAGCCCAGCGGGCTCAAACCCTCTGACAAGGGAGAACAGCACTTTCAGTATAAATGACGCTGCTTCCCACACAAGGTAACTGCCCTCCCCTACCGCCTCTGGCCTTCCCAGCCCACTCCCGAATCGAGTTTCCAGCCTCATCTCACTTTGCTTCACTCAGTAGAGTATAAAGGAGGGGTTTTCCGTGCAGTGACCGCTATTTTTACATATGCCTTTTATTTGCCACCAAAATATTTTATTCCTACAACCCTAATGCATTATTTTTAACTGAGAAAAGTATACGGATTTACTCTTTGTAAAGTTGTGTTTGATCTTATAAAAATTATCCTGTGTACCAGAATTAGAGAAGAATTTTATAATTCAGGCTTTCAGGTAGTGATAGAGAACGTCTATCAGTCAAACAGTCTTTTGAACACTGGAAGAAAATCTTGAGCGTATTTTTAGAAGAAAGGGGTCTTTTCTAAGAGGAACATGGTGTTATTTATGATGCTCAGCCCATCCTTCACACTGCCTGTCAGAGAACATCACTTAGCCAGTGTTTGCAGGGGAATCCTTTTCCAGGAATTGCCTCCTGCCAGTGATATGTTGAGGGTTGGGGGAGGGGAGTCCAGCAGGAAAGTGTAGCTAAAATTAGACATCCCATGTATTCGGAGCAGGAAAGCACACATTCTCCTGTATCCTTAGAGATCTCTCTGATAGGCAAAATAAATACCATTTTTCATTTCCTCTTTTGGATTTGAGCCCAAAATCCAAAATATGACAAGATTCTCCCTTTGAAGGAGGAAATATTCCAATACTGTCTTTTTGGGCCTGTTGATCTCTGTGGTGGTTTCTCCTTTTACCTCTCATCCTTGGCTGTCATTGATCAGTTTGCACGACAGCACCTGACCTTGCTGCCTTCTGGGCCTCCTTTTATTATTATGCCCTGAAGAAAAACAGCGAAGAAGCTAGATTTAGTTTTACTGTTCAAATGGGAATCTAGGCACATAATCTGCCAGTAAAAACCGGATAATCTTAATGACAGAAGATGTCCTGGATTTAATTTGGATTTGTTTAACTCGACCAGTTAAATTTCAGTTCTCTCATTGTGTCTATATTGTTAGTGATAAGATTCCTGACCTTTGCATCTGAAAATGTCCATTTGGCCCTATGGTGTGAAGCATTGCACAGGTTTTTATTCTGTTTACCACATTGCAGGCCTGGAAACTACTTGACCCCAAACAGAAAGGGAGTTGGGAAGCAGTCTTGATGTTCTTAGTACCAGGCACTCAGGCATCTTTCCACGATTCAAAAAATAGAGTGTTTGATTCAGATGTGTTAAGGAAGTATTTGGGGAAGTAGAACAGAAAGCTGGACGTCAAATACCATAATAATGTAATGTGGACCTAGAATCTCATGACCAATAATTACAACAGTCACTCACTGTTTGGGGCATGCCCCACCGTCTCACCGGCTGCTCCTGTGCACAGACTCCGATTGTTTTTCAGTTCCAGATAGTTTCTGTGTCATTTCTAGGTTTAGCTTGACTTCTGCCTTTTTGGTGTTCTGTTCTTTATTTCGAAGAGAGGCTATCTTTTCTTTTTAACAATGTTTGAAAGTTTATTTATTTATTTTGAGAGAGAAAGAGATTGGGGGAGAGGGACAGAGGGAGAGAGAGAGAGAATCCCAAGCAGGCTGCTCTCTGTCAGCACCCACCCAGCCTGACATGAGACTCAAAACCATGAACTGTGAGACCATGACCTGACCTGAAACCAAAAGTCAGACACTTAACTGACTGAGCCACCCAGGTACCCCAAAAGGAGGATATCTTTTTAAGAATGATAATTCCATTTGGGGATATGGCTCTCTGGTCTAATTTGTTGGCAGAAGAAAGATTATAGAGGTCTTGCCTAGAATAGCATCACCATGTAGTAAGGTTGAAAAGCAGTGGGCAAGACGTCAGCTGTGCCCTCTGACACATCCCGGGGGATCTACAGACAGAGAGACACACACACACATTCTCTCTCTGTCTTTCTCTCTGTCTCTGTCTCTCTCTCCCCTCCCCCTTCCCCCTTTCCCCATTTCCCCCAAAATAGTAGGCACCTGGGCTTGCATTATCTGATTGTGCTGACTGGGGCTGCCCGAAGGCCTCAAAGCATTATCTGTTTTCTGCTTCAAACTGATCATGCAGAAATCATTTAAATCATCATTTGGAAATAACTTTTCTGTTGAAAGTCAAACTTACTAGAAAAGAGAAGAGAAGAATGTGGCCTTTCAGGGAGGGCACAGGGCTTCCCACCTGCTGATGGGTTGAGTCACATTCATTTCTAGACTCTGGTAAGCGGGATGCTTTGTGACTTGTCTGTTGGTCTTGGCAGAGCAGGCTGGATAATCAGAGCTTTAGCAGACTTCCTTCTCTGGAGGAAAGGGGGACTTAGCCACCAAATGCACAAAGCTAAAGAAACTAAAATGACTGCAAATTAGAGTGTTTGTGTCCTCAGAAGACAGGAATAGCAATTAATGTGGAGATCTCTTGACAGTGCATAAAAGAGCTTGTACCTGGGACTTGGTGACAAAATCTAAATTACAGTGATTAAGTTCCTCTGCGTATTTCTGGCTGGGCTGTGTTCCTACCCCCTCCGTCCTCCAGTCTCCCTGTTGATGATTGTGCAGGGTTTTTGTGGCACCCCATGAGAACTGCATTAATGTAAGTTGGTAATTACACCGAGTTGTTATATTTGCATGTCATTAAGAGAAATCATATACACTGATAACTTTCTACATTCGAAAAGTCTATAAATTGCTCTGAAGTGCTGCTTCCCAGAGTATATCTATGTATTTTCTATGAAGTTTGGAAATTTAGAGAGAGGGTCCTCCCCCCCGCCCCCGCAATGGCTATTTGACTTTCAGCTCTTAAACCACTCAAAAAATGGTTTGTGGTAAGCACAGGAGAGGTGAAGATAGTTTCAGTTTTAAAACACTCTTACCAGCTGAGTTCGTTTTTTTCTTAGAGTTCTGGCCTGGGCAGTAGGCAGTGCTGGTTTCTCTGATGACCAAAGACCTCTTTCGTTAGCGCTGTGTAACCGATGGTAATGCTGATGTGAGAACTAGATTTAAGAGCACACATTATAGGGGCGCCTGGGTGGCTCAGTCAGTTAAGTGTCCAACTCTTGATCTCAGCTCCAGTCATGATACCATGGCTCACGAGGTGTGGAGCCCCCCTTGGGGCTCTGCACTGACAGCGCAGAGCCTGCTTGGGACTCTCTCTCTACACTCTGTCTGCCCCTCCCCAGCTCGTGTGTGCTGTGCTCACTTTCTCTGTCTCTGTCTCTCTCTCAATAAATAAACTTAAGAAAAAGAAAGAGCACACGTTATAAAGCTGAAAACCTCGTAGTTGCAAATCCACATTTCTTTCCTGACGTCCTGTCCTGACCTGATCGAGTATCCAGGCTCTATGGCCACCCTCATTCGCCAGCCGTTCTGCCGCCTCCTCTTGATTCCTTGGGCCCCCTCAGAGCTCTGCAGCCGATCAATACACTCATGTGATGACTTCCTTTTTCCTGCCATCCAGTCCTGGAGGATTTCTCACCCAATATGTTCTTCCCAAACACCTTCGCATATTGTGTGCCACCAGGAGCGTAACAGGAAGGTGCTCGGTACATCTTGGTGATCAAATATGAATAACTTGTTCCTTAAAGATCTCACTTTTTGCCTGAACACTCAAGGCTCCCACTAATAATCCGATTCAAAAATAACATAAATCCTCAATTCCCGATGAATACCGTATGTCAAAGCTCATTGTATAGAAGTGTCACTATTTGCACAGAGCTGTGTGCTCCTATGTACAGGTATGTGTATAAGTCCCAGTACAGCAGGAACTTGTAGCGAAGTCACTTCTCTGAAAGATTTTCATCTGCAAAACATAACCAAGGAGGACTTTTTAATAGCTTGTATGCAAACAATCGATGTCTGAGTGTAAGTTGGTCAGTGTGTGACGTTCACTAGAAGGGTCATCAGTACAGTCAGTTTGATGAATGTATTTTTTCTGGTTGACTTAACAAGTTGACTGTTCATACCAGAAATGCCGTACGTTTCCCGAGAGTAGAGGTAAAGAAGGGCTTCTTACGTTCACTTTACATCACCCGTCAACGCATGCCTCAGGCTAGCGTAGCACGCTGGACTGTCGATGATCGTGTACCGCTGCATGTTAGAGCCACTGTGTCTCACTTTGGCCCTCTGCCCTCTCTGGCGTCCTGTGTATGCGGAAAATACGCCTTCTTTGTTCAGAAATTATTCTGCCATCTTTATCTGTAACAGTTCTCTCTTAAATATCTTCTGCCTGGAATTTTTTGTAATTGCCAACAATTCAGTGCCTCTCATCTACACTTTTTTCTTAAGGTGAGGATGTTCTTTTTCTAAGATTCACGAGCTAGTTCTTCAGAATGTGAAAGTGCAGCCTCTCAAATGACAAACCCAGAACTTCTCTTCAGCATGTGGTTGGCTCTGCTTGCCTGAGGTTTGTGGAGCATTTTCATCGATAATTTTCCGCTCTGTGGTCCGACACAGAGTGGACATTCAGGATTACATCGCATTTTGCTTTTATAGCAGAACTCCAGGTGATCTGTGCTAAGCTACCGTGCCCCATTTCTTTAGGTTTACCGAGTGGGGGATTAGTTTATCCAAGAGTGCAGTGGTGTTCAGCTAATCTCAAAGACTGAGAAACAGAGCCACTGTGGCTGAAATGTCAGGTGTACATTGGGAAAATGAGACTTCTGTCAAGTGCAGATGTCAGATTGCTTGGGGCAGCACTCACTGACACAAAGTTTATCATTACTTTGTTCTACGATGCAACTAATTCCTTCATCCCATTGATAGGGAAAGCCCAGATTCTCCAAATGCCATTAAATCGTAAGACCAAAAAGAATTCTGAAAGAGCAGAGTCCATTCCTTGTCCTATTCAAACCATCCTACCAGGATGAGAACTTGTCCAACCGCTTCCAAAGGGGGACAGGAGTAAGGTAAGCCCGAGAAGAGAGGGCCCATGACCTTTCTGAGCAAGTTCAGTGTTTATCACATCCTGTCCCTGTTCAAAACTTTGTCCTGTGTCTGTGTATCTGAAATTCCTCTTGCTGTAACTTAAATACACAATTAAGAGAGAATGAATAGTTTCTCTGAGCTGAGTCTTTTCTAAACATTAAGAAGTTGTTTTGTAATTAAAGCCACCTCAGAGATTTTCAGGGGAAGTGTGTGGGTGCGTTTCCCTCCAGGTGGTTTGAGGCCCACAGGGTTGGTCACTTCAAGGAGCCCCACCAACAGCAGGGCCTGGGGACGGGGCTGCAGAGGAAGGAGGAGACCACCTATTTGAGAGCAAGAGGAGGTGAGACGCTAACACAGTAGTTCTTAAACTCTAGGGACATGGGAATCCTTTGGGGGGAGTTTGTTAAAATACAGATTTCTGGAGCTCCCGAAGATCTGACAGAAGCCAAGGAATCTTCATTTATATCAACACCTGCAGATGGCCATAGTCCACAGCTGGAGAAACCCTGCTCCAATGGCTTCACCTTCTTGATCTTGACAGTATGAAGTTGGATTTCGATGAAGTCATAACAATAGGAATAATTCAGCTGATTCAAGCAGTGGTTCTCCAGCAGTGTGCACACTTAGGGGAGAGTCTGCAAAAATACATTCACCTAGGCACCTCCTCAGCTCTATCAAATTAGAATCTCTGGGAATAGGGCCCAAGAATGTGTGTTTGGAAAGCCCCCAGGTGATCCTCATGTGCCTACTTGAAGTTAGAGGCCAAGTGTACCAAAGTGCTCACCTTGCTTCATGCTGTGAGTTGTATACTTTAAAGAAGGAAGAACTACCAATGAATTATTTTTTTTGCTTTTACCTTTGTTCCCAAATCTAACCAATTGTTAATAGGGCTGTCTTGATTATAACCATCCATGAATAAAAGTGTGCTGCTATTTCACACCTGGGATCTAGTGCCAGCCATCATGTTCACAGATAAAACCAATGTCTAGGTCCGTGGTCTTAAGCAGTTATCTTTTTAAGAATACACTTGTAAACAGAAGCATACTCTGTAGATTTAATTATTTCTTGCAATAAAAATAAAGCAACATCCAATTTTAAATACAATATGAGTAAAATACAGCCTTCATACGTAATTCTTACATTAAAACAAACGGCTAGTTTATTTGACAGTTTCTTTCATCAAATATTGAATGTCTACAATGGCCAGGGACCATTAGGCATGGAGAATATAGCAGTGAAACAAAAATTTCAGCCCTTATGGGACGTAGATTTAAGTGGGGGAGACAGACTGTGTCAGTAAGGTAAAGAAGTTAAGACAGATGGTGCGCTCCGTACGTGCTAAATACCATATGGAGGTATTTTACTGGGTGTCTAGTGTATTCCGGCATTGTTAGACACACAAAGAAAAATCCCTGCCTTCACAGAGTTTATAATCTAGTTAAAAAAACTTACTGAATGCCTCCCAGGGAAACGGAACTAATGAAATTCACACAGGAAGCAAAGAGCTCCAAAGAACTGGTATATGCTGTATATATTGCTCTCTTTGATGTTTCCAAGCCTTTTCCATAACTTCCTTTTCATGCAGTCTGGACCTTATGGTGGAAACGGGCATAGCTATTTTGTAAAACATGGAGGAATGATTTGTAAATTAATGGACTATACAATTTACTCTTCATTCTCATGGCTAATTATTTCTGTTCTGACCACACATTTGGTCTCTTTGAAAGCCCCAGGGTTTTGGGGCGCCTGGGTGGCGCAGTCGGTTAAGCGTCCGACTTCAGCCAGGTCACGATCTCGCGGTCTGTGAGTTCGAGCCCCGCGTCAGGCTCTGGGCTGATGGCTCGGAGCCTGGAGCCTGTTTCCGATTCTGTGTCTCCCTCTCTCTCTGCCCCTCCCCCGTTCATGCTCTGTCTCTCTCTGTCCCAAAAATAAATAAAAAACGTTGAAAAAAAAAAAAATTTAAAAAAAAGAAAGCCCCAGGGTTTTGCATTCCCATACTATCACATCAAGATACTTGCTGCTGAGAAAGGGAAAATATGGGAGATCCAAATGCACCGATGGTACCGTAGTTCTCAAGTTAGGAGTTAAAGGGCCACAGCATCAGCTGGGAATGAGTCGCAAGTACATATTCCCATGTGCTCCCTCTCCACCCCCAACTCAGAATCGCTGGGGTGGGGCCCTGCAGTATGCATTTTAACATGCCTAGAATGCGAGCACCAGATCTAGTACTTAAAAAACACTTGCACTCGCTGGTAGATGCTGATCAAGGCAAAGCAAGCACATGATTATTCACGATGAGAGGTGTGCACATTAGACTTTGACTTATTTTTCACTCTGTGGGCATCTGCTTCAGATCATAACCACAGATGAGGCTTGAGACACCCTCACATCTGTGTTACAAGTGCATAGGAGGTGGATATATTCAGGTGGGGAAAGTCTGCAAACCAGAGATAAGCTGTTGTCCCTAAGTGAGCAACACATAACCACGAGCCTGTCATCTTGTGGCAAATGACTCCAAACGCTGCACTTGTACTATTTCAGAAACTCCTGTTGACACTGCCTCTGCTCCCGGGTGTTGCTGTTAACGTGAGTCTCTTGTGCTACCGTGTCTGAGCTCATTTGCCTCTGTCTTTATGTCCTTCCCACTTCACCTACCCACTTGTAGTCTGTTTTCCATAACAGAGACCTACTGTTACTTTGTTCTCATTGATTTAGATATGGCACTCATAGAGGAATTTTGTATTCAAGGTAAAAACTGGGTGAGATTGCATCGTTTTGAAATTTATGTTGCCCTTTGAGGTCTTGTAAGGGTTTTTTGTTTGTTTGTTCATTTGTTTCCTTTCTTTCTTTCCCTTCCTCTCTAGCTACAAAAATCTCAGGGAAAAAGAAAACTTGTTAGAGTAATCAGAATATGGCTGGCCATTTCTTACCTCCTCCTTAGTTACAAAAATAAAAGAGACGGTTAAGTTTGATCTGAAGTGTTAACAAGGCCCAGTTAGTGTGGGAAACCTGCTGGGTCAGCTCTGTCCCCACTCCCACCCCCTCTTTGCCCTGCTGGTGGCCAAGCTTCATGGAATGTAGGGCTTGTACTCTCAGGTCATTGACTTACATAGTTTTGTGGGTGTGTTCTCGTGGAAGTAGAACATTTATCCCAAAGGAGGCACAGGTCATATGTGTTCATCCGCTTGCATTTTCACAGAGTGAACATGCCCATGGGATCACCACCCAAATCAAGAACTAGAACTTAGCCAACATCCAAACTCCCCCCTCCCCCCACTCTTCTCACTTGCTTTCCCTGGTCATTCCCATCTCTTCCCGAAGGTAAACACAGTCTTGAATCCTAAAATCACACACGCATTTTGCCTATTCTGGGGTTTATATAAATGGAATCCTACCATATGTTTTATTCTGTGTCTTTAAGTCAACATTATGTTGGTGAGATTCACTCATGTGCTGCAGGTAGCATTGCTGTGTTATATTTACGTCGTGAGAACCTACCACAACTCATGTAGCTATCCCACTATTGCACATTTGGAGTGTTTCCAATTTATGGATGTTACAGGTTCGTGTACGTGTCCTTTGGTACACATACGTGTACATTTCTTGTGAGTATATACCTAGGAGTGGGGTTGCTGTGTTATATGATACACGTGCAACTCTCGCAGAGACCGAACCAGTTTGTCACACAACCAGATTGTGGCAAGTAACACTCACATCGTGTGCTCGTTGCAGTCACTTCACATCCTTTCTAGCACTTGATGTCAGAAGTCTTTTAATTTTAGCCATTCTGGTGGGGGTGTACTGGTTCCCCCTTTGACTTCCATTTGCATTTTCCTCTTAACTGATAATGTTGAGCACCAACATGTATTGGTCTTTTAGATATCCTCTTTTGTGAAATTCCTTTTTCAGATCTTTGCCCATTTTGTCTGTATGGTGGTCTCTCCTATTGATTTTTAGGAGTTCTGTATTCTGGATAGGAGCCCATTGTTGGACCTGTATTTTATACATCTTCTTTTTCTGTGTCTTTTGATGAATAGACGTTCTTACTTTCAATGGAGTTTAGTCTTTTCCTTTATGATCCTTTAAAGAGACTTCTGCCTCTATCATAAAGATGTTCTTCGTGGTATAGTCCAGAATCTTTGGATCTGTGTTTCAATACACAAGCCAGCTGGAATTGATGTTTAGGTAAGGTTGCAGGTGGGGGTTCAAGATCACTTTCACCTGCGTGTAGTATCGCCTGTCTCAGCACCGCTAAGATTTGGGGCTTTTGGTTTTGTTCATTTGCTTAGTTTTTAAGTAAGAAACGTTTTTATTTTAGAATAGTTTTTGACTTGCAGAAAAGTTACAAAGCCGTACAGAGAGTTCCCACGTCCCCTCACCAGTTTCCCCCATTGTTGTCCTTTGATGTTCCTGTTCCTGTGGTACATTTGTTGTAGCTAAGGAGTCAGTATTGATGCATCATTATGAAAAGTCCATACTTCATTCAGTTCAGGACCATTGGGTTTTGACCAACAAAGTGCTATTGGCAAATGCTTTGAGACCCCATCCTGGTCACTAAACCTTCAGTGACAACTTTCATTGTAGTAAGAGCCAGTGCACAAGGGCTCCCTTTGCTCCACATCCTTTTCAACACCTGTTATTTCTTGTCTTTTTGGTAATAGTCATTCTGACAGGTGTGAGGTGATATTTCATTGTGGTTTAGATTTGCATTTCCTAGATAATTAGTGAGGTCGAGCGGCTTTTCACATACTTGTTAGCCATCCGTATATCTTCTTTGGAAAAATGTTTATTCAGATTCTATGCCCATTTTTTAAAAAATGTTTATTTTTGAGAGAGAGAGAGAGAGAGAGAGAGAGACAGAGCACAAGCAGGGGAGGAGCAGAGAGAGGGAGAGACACAGAATCTGAAGCAGCCTCCAGGCTCTGAGCTGTCAGCACAGAGCCCAACGCGGGGCTCGAACTCAAGGAGTGTGAGGTCATGACCTGAGCCGAAGCCAGACGCTCAACCGACTGAGCCACCCAGGCACCCCTCTGTGCCCATTTTTAATCACATTTTTTTTTCTATTGAGTTACAGGAGTTCTTTATGTATTCTGGATATTGTGTCCTTACCAGAAATATGACTTGCATTCATTTTATTGATGGTTTCCTTTGCTGTGTATAGCTTTTTAATTCGAATACTTCCACTTGTTTATTTTTGCTTTTATTGCCTTTGCTTTTGGTGTCAAATCCATAAACATCATTGCCAAGGTCGATGTCAAGGAGCTTATCCCGTGTGGTTTCCTCTAGGAGTTTTATGGTTTCAGATCTTAATATTCAAGTCTTTAGTCCACTTTGAGTTGATTTTTGCATATGGTGTAGGATAGTGATGCGTTTCCATTCCATTGAACAGCTTTCTAGAGAATCAGTCTTAATGCCAGATGCCATGGGGAAGGAGACCTCAGTGTGCCCCTTTGGCCGTGGATGTGGATGTGTGGAGAACTGTATGCCTGATCCAGTGTCGTGTCCCTTCCTCAGCCTGGACCTGGGGAGCATCACCAGGAGCCCTGGTTCTGAGGAAGGCAAGGCAGACAGCCACCGAGACTGCTACACCTGTTATTGCCAGTTCGCCTGTTACTTGCCTCTTCCAGGCTTCACCGTAGCAAAGCTCAGTTGTTAGCATGTTTCAGAGCATCCCTGACAGTCTTAACTATTTTCGCTTTTTAACCTCAAAGTGCAGACTCAGCCCCGGTGACCGTGTTTCATTTTCACAGCAGACATTTAAATTATAGCGAGAAAACAAGACTGTTTTGGCTAGCCAGCCCATCCCCATTACTGTTTTATGAAATACTCATTGTTCTTTAACCTGGCCATCACTCCTGTCCTGGACGACACTTCGACGGCTGCTGTGCTGACCCCGGGATGCACGCATGCACACCAGGGTCGTTTTGTCTCTGTCCTGCTTCTCCTCAGCACCATGGGCTCCCGACACTCTCCCAGCCCCGTTGTCTTCACCAGTGCCAGAAGCTCCCCTAAAGAAGAGCTCCATCCTGCCACCTCACAGCTCCTACCTTCCTCCTCCTCCTCCTCCTCCTCGTCTGGTCCTAGGACTTTCTACCCTCGCCAGGGGGCGACCAGCAAGTACCTGATTGGTTGGAAGAAACCCGAAGGAACCATAAACTCCGTGGGATTCATGGACACAAGAAAGTAAGAACTCTTTTGCTTCTCTTCCTGAGTGGTTCGCTTTCAACATGACCAAGAACAGAAAAGGTTGGGGCAATTTCCTGCAAGAGAGGAAGCCAGCTGGGGTCTGGGAAGGCATTGGTGTTTGGTAGGGAGATTTTTTTCTTTTCTCCTGAGTAAAACCTGTCTTCAGTTATTTCTCTGCTTCATTCCTTAAATAAAATGTGTGGCAAAACACTGATTTGAGAATCTTCGATCTTGTAGGAAGAGAGTATGTCTGAAGAACAGACTTTGAGATAAATGACCCTTTGGCACTAAGATGACACTATCCCTTTGATTATATTAATCACAGCCTTCTCATGTCATCTTTAACTGGGCTGGGAGCCACTGGAGGGAGTATTAGAAAGGGACTACCCCTGAATATAAAGAACTTTTTGATATATAAGATATATATAAATCAAAGTATATATCAAAGATACTTTGATATATAAGTATAAGAACTACTTATAAAGTAGTACAGCAAGAAAAAAGAAGAAAAACAAAACCCTACGCGATTCATTCAATTATGTTGTTTGTATTTGTACAAAACTTACACTTGAGATTCATAGCCTGTGGTCTTTTATTAATAAGTCTTGCTAATTTGGGCTTAGTGGAGCTAACAGTTTCCCGTAGAAGAGTGATTTAGTCATCAGAATTTTTTCTTTTGCGTTTAGATTGGTGGTGTCTTTCACAAACAGGTACCCCAGCAGATTCACCTTTTCTCTCCTGTACTTCTCCACTGACTTACAGCCTCTGGGCCCATCGCCCGCTTCCCTCAACCTTGTCAGCTGGGCTGCTACCCTCTCTTCCCTTTCTTTCCAGGCGTCACCAGAGCGACGGCAACGAGATAGCCCACACCAGGCTGCGTGCCTCAACCAGGGACCTCCGGGCGTCCCCCAAGCCGGCCTCCAAGTCCACCATTGAGGAGGACCTCAAGAAACTCATCGACCTGGAAAGCCCAACTCCCGAATCGCAGAAGAACTTTAAGGTACAGGACAGAGCCCGGGGTAAATGGCAGTAAGAGAGGCCCAACGGAATGGGGCTGCTTGCCGCAGGACATCCTCCTGGAAGTGCTGGCTCCTGGCTCCTCTTCTGTGGAGCCCACCTCCCGCCATCACCCCCTTCCCAAAAATGAGCTCATGCTTGGGTGTTCTGCCCCACTGCCACACCTCTCGGTCTGCCTTTAGATTAACCTGTCTCTCCTGCCACCAGGCTTTCTTCAGTGCACCAGCCATGCTCCTGATGAAATATTAGCTCAGATGACATTGCTTCTGAGAACTCTGCAGAGGCACCTTTGTCTCTCTTGTCAGAGTTTTCTGTAAAGGCTTTAGTGCCTTCTGTCCGAAGGGTCCCTCCCCTGACAAGTAGCCCAGAGTTCACGTCCTGCCTTGTGTGCCCACAGCAGCCTGCACTTTGGCCTCACCTCTGTCCCCTGACCCACCAGGCAAGCCTACTGGCTGTGTGCCACATACTGGCCCGTCGCTCAGAGAAACTGCCTGATGGACACTCACTCTCTTCACCCCCTCACCCCCAAAAGCCACCTCTTCAGCCCAGCAAACTAGGTTTACACCTACCTACACATACCTTCTACATGTACCTTCAGAACTTTCTAGATTCTCTTTACTTTACCGAGCCTTCTCTGTACTTCCCTCCCAGAATTACAGTCGAGAAATGCCTTCTCTAAACCCAGCCTCCTTCCCCATCATTTCCCAAGCACATGCTCAGGGTATATGTTTGTGTGTCAGTGGCCAAACCTTTGCCTGCCCACGTGGCAGCTCTGTCCTGCTCTCCTCAGCTCAGAGGACCACTGAAGCCTACTCAAGGCTCTTGAAGGTGCACGATCTCACACTCCCAGGGCCCGGAGCTGGTTGTTTGCTGAGTGGGGCCCAAACGTAATTGGCTCTGAGCATAAGGCATTTCTGTCTGCGGTGTGTGGTGTAGCCCCAGGAAACTGGAGTCTACCTCCAGGAAGGTCAGGGCAGCAAGCTTTGACATGTTCTGTTCTCCAGGTTCTTAGCCAAATGACTGGTAGTCTGTTTAAAGTGACTAGACAGTGTACTTCAGGGACTCTGACAATTGAAGATGTAAGCTACATATTTCCCTGAACACTTGCTGTCCTCGAACTGGGATCAGAGTGCAGGGTGCCATGCCCAGCGGGATGAGCGGCGTGGCCTTGTCCATCCAGGCTTTGTCTCCACTCTGGTGTGTGTACAGCACACGTACATTCCTCTGTGTGTGTGTGTCTTCCTCAAGATAGGTCAGATTTACCTCCTAAACTTAGAAATCCACATTTATAGAAATCAAACGTATTCCAGAGGCCAGTCTGGAGTTCTGCTGAGAAATAGATTTATTAACATAAACATTAACATCATAAATCATTTTAAAGACTTGCCATTCTTGATTTCTGTAATTTCTGTTTTATAAGCCAGCACTTAAGACTTCTGACTCATCACCCAGGGTACAAATGGTTTCCTTAGCAACCTTGCAAAAGATAGTGCTTGAAACTTCTTTTTCCATCAGAACCCAAAGAGGTATATTAAAACGTTTAAGTACCAGTTTCAAAATAAAAATTATTTCAGATTTTTCCTTTGAGGTTAGAGGAAAATAAAACTTGCCCTGAAAGGAATCTTTCCTCCAGTTCTCTTAACATTTTTTTTTTTTTTTTTTTTGGAAAGGGGCAAACTCTATTCTTTTGATTTACTTATGCAGTAGAAATAATTGAAAGCAAATGTCTGTTTTCCCTTTCTTCCATTTCTTGGCTTTTATTTCCAAAATGAATTATTTTAACATTCCTAGTTGAAACAGGAGCGCACTTTCTTTGTGCCGTGGCTGTATCACCATGAGACCCTCTGCAGAGAAAGTCCTCCTCTGTTGCTGGGAAAGGCTGCAAGCAGGGCTGGAAATAAGGCTGTTTTCTCTCCGGCGTCCTCCTTTTCAGTTTGGTTTCAGATGAGTTTAGCTAAGTGGCTCGATGTGTCTTCCAAGATTCTCTGACTGCCCAGGGCTTTGCTGTGTCAGAAAGGCCAGTGTGCTCCTGAGAGGTTTTCCAGGCCATGCCTGGCTCAAGGCCCCAAGCCACCTCGTCAGGGTCCCAGCAGCGGCCAGCTTTGAGCTGTGTGATCCTTGGAACCCACTCGGACCACATCAGCTTTCCTGGATAGCAAGTGCTACTTAGGAGCGCTGGTTAATATCAAATGACAGGGTCACTCCCGGGCATATGATGTCTGCTGCAGGATGGGACAGACTCTGCCGGGCAGACTGTGGCTCAGAGAGAGGTGGCTGCACGGCCTCAGCAGCTGCTGCGGAGCTCAAGGAAAGGAAAATAGCAGAGCTCTAACATTCTAAGAAACCTCACTGGGGGACAGAGCTGGGATAACCGTATTTTTCCCGAGGGCTGCATACAGCCGCAAGTGAACACAGTACAAATCAGTAGGCCTGCTTTGCCACCAGTAAGCACTGCTTGCTTATTGCAAGTGTGGGTAACCCATTTCTCTGCAGCCAGGAGGACTAGAAAGAGTGAGAGAACAGGAGACTGACCTGGAGCTAGATGCCTTGTTCCTCAGCTTTGAAACCAGCCCAGAGTAGAGCGGTGGTGCCCAGATGATTTAAAAGCTCAGGAATTTGAATAAAAGTATACGTGGAAGCCCAATATGTAGAACTGAGAACACAGTTTCTCTGATGGGAGGGGTGGGTGTCTTGGGCTCCTGGGTCCCACCTGAACATCTCCTCTCCCCAGGCAGTGACGCTGTGAGAAACCCATAGGGTCCGTTGGAGCACTTTGAAAACCCCGCAGCCTTATGGGCTCTCAGATCCCTTCCGAGTCAGCCGTTGACTCCCTTGTGGTTCCTTCCCAGGGCTGGCAGCACTGGGTGCCACCCAGCAAGCACCGTGCAGGGCCGGCAGAGGGCGCTCTCAGAACCAGATAGGTGTGCATACCTACAAGACTGGAGTTGAAGAGGGATGGGGTGAGGGGACATCGCAGTGTGTTGGGACAAGACTACTTTTTAATGGGTGGAAAGCGTCGAGACAGATTGCTTCCTTCCATCACCTACCCCGCCTCCCATTTGAGTGCAGGATGTTGTAACTTTTAATAAAGCATGCTACTCAAAAGGATCCCTTCAAGGGAGCTGTTCGCTGCCTTGAAGTATGTTAATGTTTCCCCCAAAAGAGGCTAAAACTAAAATTGGTGGAAAACCGTCCTGTGAAACCATCAGGGTGGGGATACTCACTGGAAAAGGAAATCCCTTTGCTGAACCCAGAAGTGCTAAAAAAAAAAAAAAAAAAAAGATTGGGACCAGTGTTTGAATGGAGAGACCCGGGGCCTGGTGTGGTTGGCAAAACCTTTATGTGATCGTCCTAGAAGCTTGCAGACACAGAAGAGAGAATCTGGCTTTAGTTTTTAAAATTGTAATCAGCAAGCCATTTAACCTTCGTGATGCCCACTCTTCTGTTTGAGGTGGAAAGGGAAATCACCATTTCCATACCCAGTTCCCTGTACTTAAAGACTCAGAATTTATCACAGCAGCTTAGTTTTCTAGTTTTTCTAGTTTTCTAGGCAAGCATAGATGTACCTTGCATTTAACTCCTCGTGAGTTTTTAGAAGTGAGCACACTTTCTACACAGTTGGCTACTCCTGGGGCTCATTTGCAATGTGTTGGATTAATAATTTTTTCACATTTAGGCAGCAGTCATGCACACCATTTCCTGGGCAGCTTTGACATGATTAACCCTTGGTTTGTTGAACAGAAGCCTGTTAGACACGGAGCCCATGAGTGAACCTGAGTGTGTGCTCTATTCTCAGCGTCCTGAAAGAAGACGTGGCTGTGTCATCATCCCTCTGCCTCTTCAGAGTGTCACGGAAAGTCCCACAGAGGCTTTCTGCCAGCTATGACTCAGCCCTCCTACTCACGTCTTCACCTGTCCTCCACATTGTTCTCCCTGCCAAAGTGAACACTAGCCTGAGAGCCATGGAATAAATGTAGCTTTATTGCTGATAGACCAAATACTCTGTTGGCTCTCAGGCTGGATATTCAAACATTGTTAATATATCTGTTGTTTCGCAATGAATGGGATTCTCAGAAGTTCACTTTTTGCAGAAGAATCTCAAGTAAAATCAAATCTGGTGACAAAGGCAAAAGAGATAACAGCTCTGTGGAATGTCAGCCATTTGTATATACCTGTATAAATATTTGTCACTTAAGATGGCTTCCCTATTTTAATTTCATAAATAGAAATCCATCCTAAAAAATAATGTTTAAAACTCATTGAATGTATTAGTAATTGATGTTTATCAAGAGGCACCTACTACTAGAGTTAATAGATCACGATGGTCCAGTGCTCTTGTTGCCCAGCGCATATGGCATCACCTGCTAAGCTTCTGGGGACAACCTCCTGGCACTGTGGCTGTTCCCCTGGGGACCATGATGTCACTTAATACCACTGATAAACATTCCAGTCCAGTGTTTGCATTTACTCCTCGTAATAATCCTGAGAAATGCTGGGCTCAGATTCGGTCAATGGCACGGGACTCAAATAAAACTCACATGTGTCTGATCATCATCTTGTTCTTACCGTGACACGGTCCTGATGAATCTGCTTAATCTCACACCTGAATTGTGTGCTGAGCACCAGTAGGCCATAGGCCGCGTGCTGGGCCTTGAGGACAGGATGGCCAGGAACTCCCATCTTGGCTCTGAAGGATGTAGACCAAGATGGTGGAGCCGGAGGCTTCCTTGCCGGGCTCTAGGATCTGAAGGGGGAGGTGGTGTCTAAGAGCGGTGATTTCGTCAGCCCACCCGTCCCCAGTCCGAGACTTGGGTGTGTGACCCAAGAAATTTACTTCTTGTTGTCTCGACACTGTTTTTCAGTTCCATGCGCTCTCCTCTCCTCAGTCTCCTTTTCCTACCACCCCCACCTCAAGGCGGGCTTTGCACCGGACGCTGTCGGACGAGAGCATTTACAGCGGGCAGAGGGAGCACTTTTTCACCTCAAGGCCTTCACTTCTGGACCAAGCCCTGCCCAATGACGTCCTCTTCAGTAGCACGTACCCTTCTCTTCCCAAGTCTCTTCCGTTGCGGAGGCCTTCTTACACCTTGGGAATGAAGTCGTTGCATGGTAAGTTGGTTTTTCTGCCGCCGCCGAGCAGCCCTGCTGAGGGAGGTGAGTCCCCAGAAAGAGGGGCCACTCCATCCGCTCAGAGAGGCGTAGCTGGAGCAAGTCTGGCTAGCATGCTCAGGTTCTCTGCTAGCCACCCTTCCCTCAGCCTCTCAGCTGTAATCCCAGCCCACAGGTACCGACGGTCAGCCTCACCAGACCGTAAGTGTTATCTGTTTCATTTTGGTTTTTACTGAAGTTTAACCAACGTGTAACGTTATATTAGTTTCAGGTATACAACCTGATGATTCGATGTTTGTATTGTGAAATGGTCACCACAGTGAGTCTAGTTAAGATCTGTCACCATGCATAGTTGCAAAGTTGTTTTTTCTTTTGATGGGACCTTTTAACATTAGTCTCTTAGCGGCTTCCAAATACGCAGTTTTTAACTGTAGTCACCATGTGGTACATTGCAGGAAACCCCGTGACTTATTTGTCCTTCTCCAATTTATTTCAATCGGCACAATGCCCTCAAGGCCCATCCATGTTGTTGCATGTGGGAAGATTTCATTTTTTAAGGCTGAGTATTAGTCCGTTGTATGTGTGTGTGTACCATTCATCCATCATTGGACACTTAGGTGTCCATTATAGCTACTGTTTCCATCTTAGCTATTATAGATAATGCTGCAGTGAACATGGGGGTACAGTACATTTTTTTCAAGTTAGAGTTGTCATTTTCTTCCGGTGAATACCCAGAGTGGAATTTCCAGATCATAGGAATAGTTGGATAGTTGGATCATAGGGTAGCTCTGTTTTGAGGAAACCTCCATACTGTTTTCCATAGTGGCAGCACCAATTTACATTCCCACCAGCAGTGCACTAGGATTCCTTTTTCTCTACACCCTTGCCAACACTTGTATCTTCCCTTTTTGATAATAGACATTCTAACAGGTGTGAAGTGATACCTCATTTTGGTTGTGATTTACATCTCCCTAATGATTAATGATGTTGAGCATCTCTTCATTTACCTGTTGGCCGTCGATAGGTCTTCTTTGGAAAAATGTCTATTCATATTCTCTGCCCATTTTTTAATCAGATTGTCTTTTGGCTCTTGAGTTGTAAGAGTTCTTTATACATTGTGGATATTACCCCCTTATCATATATGATTTACAAATATTTTCTCTCATTCCATAGGTTGCCTTTTCATTTTGTTAATGGTTTTCTTTGCTGTGCAGAAGCTTTTTAGTTTGTAGGTATTCCACTTGTTTATTTTCGCTTTTGGTGTCAAATCCAAAAAGTCATCGTCAAAACTGATGTCAGGGAGCTTACTGAAGAAAACATTCTGGAAGTTTTATGGCCTCAGGTCTTACAATCAAGTTTTTAATCCATAATGAGTTAACTTTTTTATGTTGGTTTAAGATAGTGAGTGCTCTGGTTTCTTTTGCATGTGGCTGTCCAGTTTTCCCAGCACCATTTATTAAAGACCATCTTTTCCCTATTGGATATTCTTGGCCCCTTTGTCATAAACTAATTGACCATGTATGCATATGTTTATTTCTGGGCTCTCTGTTCCATTGATGTAGCTGTTTTTATGCCAATACCATACTCTTTTGATTTCTGTAGCTTTGTAGTGTAGTTTGAAATCAGGGATCGTGATGCCTCCTGCTTTGTTTTTTCCAAGATTGCTTTGGCTGTTCAGAGTCTTTTGTAATTACATACAATTTTGAGATTGCTCGTTCTCCTTCTGTGAAAAATGCCATTAAAATTTTGATAGGAATTGCACATTGACTCTGTAGATTGCTTTGGGTAGTATGGACATTTTAACAATATTATGAGCATGGAATACCTTCCGTTTATTTGTGTCTTCAGTTTCTTTCATCGATGTCTGATGGTTTAGAGTGTACAGGTCTTTTACCTCCTTGGTTAAAGTTATTCCTGGGTATTTCATTCCTTCTGATACGATTGTTTTCTTAATCGTTCTTTCTGATATATTGTTATTAGTATATAGAAATGCAACAGATTTTTGTGAATTGATTTGGTATCTTGCAACTTTACTGAATTCCTTTATTAATTCTTAAGAGTTTCTTGGCAGAGTCTTTCGGGTTCTCTAATATAATATGCCATCTGCAAATAGTAAATTTTACTTCATATTTGGAGGTCTTTTATTTCCTGTTTAATGCTCTGGCTAGGACTTCTAATACTTTATAGAATCAGAATGATAAGAGTGTGCATCCTTGTCTCATTCCTGACCTTAGAGGGAAAGCTTTCAGCTTTTCCTTTATTATGTTAAAGTACATCCCCTCTATACCCATATTTTGAGAGTTTTTATCGTAAGTGGATGTTGATTTTTGTCAGATGCTTTTTCTGCACCTATTGAGATGATTATATGATTTTTATCCTTCATTTTGTCAATGTTTTATATCACATTGATTGATTTGTGGATGTTGAACCATCCTTAACATCCCTGAGATAAATCCCCCTAGAGCATAGTATATGGTCCTTTTAATGTATCACTGAATTCGGTCTGCTAATTTTGCATCCATGTTCATCAGAGACATTGACCTGTCATTTTTTTTCTTACAGTGTCCCTGTCTAATTGTGGTATCTGGGTAATGCTAGCCTCATAAAATGAATTTGGAAGTGTTCCTTTTTCTTCTTCTTCTTTTTTTGGAAGAGCTTTAGAAGGATTAATTCTTCTTTGAATGTTTGGTAGAATTCACCAATAAAGTCCTCTGTTCCTGGGTTTTTGGTTTAATCAGTAGACATAAACCTCCCAACCATCTCTTTACTAGTATAATGGGTCTGTTTCTTCAGATTCTCTGTTTCTTCATGGTTCAGTCTTCATGCCTTCTTAGCATAGCAGGCAGCACTCAGTCTCATAATCTTCATGATTCAGTCTTGGTAGGTTGTGTGTTTATGGGGATTATGCATTTTGTCTTGGTTGTGCAATATGCTGGTGTACAATTGTTTGTAGTAGTCTCTTTAAGATCCTCTGTATTTCTCTGGTATCAGTTGTAATGTCTTTTCTTTCATTTCTGATTTTGAGTCTTCTCTTTTTTCTTGGTGAGTCTAGTTAAAGGTTTGTTAATTTTATATTTTGTTTCTTTGGGGTTTTTTTAGTTTCTATTTCATACATTTCAACTCTGATCTGCTACTGCCTTCCTTCTACTAACTTTGGGCCTAGTGCCTTCAGTTGTAAAGTTAGGTTGTTGATTTGAGATGTTTCCTGAGGCAGGCATTTGTCACTATGAACTTGCTTCTTAGAACTGCTTTTGCTGTATCCCATAAGCTTTGGTATGTTGTATTTCCATTTTCATTCTTTTGAAAGTATTTCTTGATAATCTCTTGTGATGTCTTCTTTGACCCATTGGTTGTTCAGTACCATGTTATTTAGTCTCCATGTATTTGTGAATTTTCCTTTTTCTCATAATTGATTTCTAGTGTCATACCATTATAGTGGGAAACAATGTTTGATTTAATTTCAGTCATCTAAAGTTTATTAAGACCAGTGACCTAACATATGATCCATTCTGGAGAATGTTCTGTGTGTGATCGAAAAGAGGTACATTCTTTTGCTTTTGTATGGAGTGTTCTATATAGAGCTGTTAAGTCCATCTGGCCTAGTGTGTCATTTAAGGCTGATATTTCCTAATTGACTTTGTCTAGATGATCTATCCATTCATGAAAGTGGGTTAGCAAATATCCCCTATTATTATTGAATTGCTGTTTCTCATTTTAGGTCTGTTTATATTTGTTTCATATATTTAGGTACTCCTATGTTAGGTGCATAAATATATACAAATGTTATATCCTCTTATTGGATTGGCCCCTTTATCCTTATGTGTCTTTGTTTTAAAGTCTTTTTTGTCTGATAGCAGGATAACTACACCAGCTTTCTTTTGGTTTCCATTTGCGTGGAATATCTGCTGTCATTCCTTAACTTTCAGTCTGTGTGAGTCCTTATTTCTGAAGTAAGAAGTATATAGACGTATACAGAAGTATATAGAGGGGTTGTGGGGTTTTTTTATACAGGCACCCTGTGTCTTCTAATTGGAGAATATGGTCCATTTACATTTAAAGTAATTATTGATAGCTAATACACTTTTTACTGTTTTGTAGTTCCTCTGTGTTCCTCTCTTCAGCTCTCTTCCTTTGTGGTTTAATGACTTTCTGTAGTGGTGTGCTACAATTCTTTTCCCTTTATATTTTGCGTATCTATCGTAGGTTTTTGCTTTGTGGTTACCATGAAGTTTTCATATAACAACTTATAACACTTTACTTTTGGTTCATAACAACTTACGTTTAAAAGTATTCTAAAGTTCTACATTTTTCAACCCCCCCCCCCCAACAATTTATGTTTTTGGTGTCACAGTTTACACCTTTTTTATCTTGTTTATCCCTTAACTAGTTACAGTTGACCCTTAAGCAACAAGGGGGTATGAGGTGTCAACCCCCTCTATAGTAAAAAACCTGTGTATAACTGTTCACTTCCCCAAAATATAACTATTAATAGCCTACTGTTGACTGGATGCCTTACCAATAACATAGTCATTTGCAAATATTTTGTGTGTATTGTATACTGTATTCTTACAATAAAACTAAAGAAAATACTGAAAATTATAAGAGAAGGTACATTTACAGTACTGTACTGTAAGTCCACCTTTTCAGCTTACATGATTAATCATTGGTCAGTACCTACACCAACTTTGTCTCATATGATACAAAACACTGTAGATGTCACACGTATTATTAACACTAGACATCAAAAGTGAAAAGGAATGCATATTTACAAGGATAATATTTCTGCACTGATGATGAAGCAGCAGCAATATGATTGCTCTATGGTAGCCTAGTGGAATTGATACGATAGCCTAGCATATACACTAATGAATGAATTGCTATAAAAGTTTTATGGCATAAAGTATTAGTCATATGTATAGCACAGTTTTAGAAACATGGTTACGTTAAAAAAAAAAAAAAACCACTTAACCTCCAATAGACTGATATGCAGTTTTCTCCCAATTACGTGAGAGGAATACTTTATGGTAATGTAATTCTTTGAAAGCAAAATACAAAACAGGAAGAAAACTAAAACGTTATTACTTTTATATTAAATATCACTCACCTTATGCCTATGTAAGGACAAGCTGTTCACTCCCATACGAGACTGGCACATTGCATGATGACTATTTCAACCATGACGATGATGACACACAGGTACCTCCTACAGTTCTTGCTGTACAGTTACTAGATTTTCACATGAAAACACTTACATACACAATAGGTAAGTTTATTAGTTGTATGGCCTGATGATTACTTACTATTCATGAAGCAGAAGTGGATCGTAAAGGTCTTCACCCCATCTTCACACTGAGTAGGCCGAGGAGAGGGAGAAAGACGAGGGGTTAGCCATGCCGTCTCAGGGCCAGCAGAGGTGGCAACAGAAGTGGGAGAGGCAGACACGTCCCGTGTAACTCTATGGAAATACACTGTAATTTCTGACTTTTTTGCTTTTTCATTTCTCTGAATATGTTTCTATACAATAATGATCCTCCACTAGCTTTCCTTCCAGTGTCCACAACATAGGTTCTTGTTGTAAAAGAAGTCAAAAGCAGTTCTGCATAACCCGAACTCTTCTGTGACAATTTGTTTTCTGGCACTGCTTCTTCTACATCTCATTCCTCATCATCTGGCACTGGTTTGGAAATACTCCTCTCCATCAAGTCATCTTCTGTTAATTCCTCTGGTGTGGTGTCTGTTAGCTCTTGGCTTTCCCCAAGATCTACATGTTGAAACCCTTCACCTCCTGCCTTTTTTTCCCATGTCCATAGGCTCCTTCATGATTTCCTTGGTCGGTTCTGTCATCAATCCTGTGAAGTCCTGCACAACATCTGGACTGTTTTCTTGAGCAGGAGTTTATTATTTTGGGCTTGGTGGTTTTCACAGCTTCCTCTCTAATGACGATTTCATGAATTTCCTGGTGTTTTCTCTATCACGGTTCTCTTCCATAGTGTTGACAGTCCTTTTCATAGAGTACTGTGTAATCAGTCTTAAAGGTTCTTATGACTCCACGATCTGGAGGCTGAATTAGAGATGTCGTGTTTGGGGGCAAGTAAACCAACCCTTTGGTATTGAACTCGTGGGGTTCTGGGTGGCCAGGGCCATTGTCCAATATCAAAGAACTTTGAAAGGCAGTTCCTTAATGGCAAGGTACTTCCTGACTTCATGGACAAAGCATCAATGGAACCAGTCCAGAAAAACGGTCCTCATTGTCCAGGCCTTCTGGTACAACCAGACGACTGGAAGCTGGTATTACTTCCTTTCAGGGCTCAGAGGTGAGTGAGTTTATAGATAAGGGAAGTCCTGATCCTAACCTGAACTGCACTTGCACAAAATAGTAGAGTTAGCCTATCCCTTCCTGCTGCATACTTGTCTTCATATGGAGTAAATAATAAGTGTCTCTATGGCATTTTACGCCAGAATAGAGCATTTTGTCTGCATTAAATCCCGTTCAGGCAGATATCCTTTCTCCTCAGTGATTTTCTAAATGGCATCTGGGAACTTGTCTGCTGCATCTTGGTTGGTGGAACTGCTCCTCTGGTTATCTTGAGCATTTGTAAAACCAAGCCTCTTTCTAAAATTATCAAACCATCCTTTGTTGGCATTAAATTCTACAGCTTCAAATCTTTCACCTTCCTTTTGCTTTGCATTGTCACGTGATGACTTTGTGTTTTTCATGAATCCTATTAGTGTCTGCAGGAATGCCTTTCTTATCAGCAGTCTTGCACCCACATAAGAGCTGCATTTTGAATATGAGATAAAAAGATATTTCACAAAAAGTACGAGGCTTTCATGCTTACTGGCACAGCTGCAGCATCGGCTTCATGAATCTTCTCTTCTTTTTTCACAATGGTCCTTAGGCAAGATTCATTTAGCTCAAAATGGCAGGCGGCTACAGGAGCAGACCTCAATCTGTGATACATATCAAGCAATTAAACTTTTTTTGTGTAATTTCATGTCTTTCTGCTTTTGGGGAAAACTTTGAGCATCGCTAGTAGCACTTCGAATGGGTCCCATGGTGTTATTCAGGGTTCATGGTATTGCACTAAACACAATGAAAAGTATATGAGAACGGAGATCACTTTTTACTGTGATACCCAGTTTACCGGTGAGAAGAACTGCTCATGCGGAGGTGATTAGCCTCACTTGCATTTTGAGTGGATATACGTTCCACACCAGGCCTCCCTGCGATAGCAACAGGAAGTAGCTACAAAATCACTGCAGTAGGATGCAGTATGTACTCTAGTTAATTTTGTGCAATTATGATTTAATACCACATCTTTGTTCATATTTCTCTTATCTGTGAGTGGTGCCATGTACTGTATGAAGTTTTAATGAATTTTAACTTTTATAATAGACACATATATTTTATGCATTCATGACATCCTTACTTTTTTTGATATTTCTAAGCTACGTGGTTTGTCTGCAAGTTTTTCAAACGGTTGCAAATCTCAAAAAATTTTTCCAAAATATTTATAGAAAAAAGTCCACATAGAACCATGTGGTTCAAACCTGTGTTGTTGAAGGGCCAACAGTAAAATAGTTACTTCTGTTTTGTTTTTTAACCTTCACACTAGGCTTATAAGTAATTATTTTACTAATATGTTTAGTATGTTTTCCTATATGTTTACCTTTTCCAGTAAGATTTATACTTGAATGTTTTCTTGTACTAATTAGCACTCTTTTTTTTTCAGCTTAAAGAAGTCCCTTAAATGTTTCTTGTAAGGCCAGTCTAGTTGTGTTGAACTTAGTTTTTGTTTGTCGGGAAAGCTCTTTATCCCATCTTCAATTCTGAAGGACAATTTAGTTGGGTAGAAGATTCTTGGTTGGCATTTTTTCCTTTCAGCATTTTGAGTACATCATGCCACTCCCTTCTGGCCTGGAAAAGCTTCTGCTGAAGTCTTAACGGGGATTCACTTGTACATAACAAGTTGTTTTCCTCTTGCTGCTTTTAAGATACTCTCCTTGTCTAATTTTGGAGATTTTAATTGTAATGTGTCTTGGTGTGGGTCCCTTTATGTTCATCTTATCTGGAACTCTCTGATCTTCCTGGATCTGGATGGATGTTTCCTTCCCCAGGTTAGGGTAGTTTCAGCCCCTTTCTCTCTCTTCTCCTCCTTGGATCCCTATAATGCAAATGTTGGTCTGTGTGATGTTGCCCTATAGGTCCTTTAAGCTATTTTCACTCTTTTTCATTCTTTTTCCTTTTTGCTGCTCTGATTGGGTGAGTTCCATTGCCTTGTCTTTGAATCCACTGATCCTTTCTTCTGCTTCATCTAATCTGCTGTTGAACGTCTTTAGTATAATTTTCAGTTCAATTATTGTATCCTGAAGCTCTGTGACTTCTATTTAATATTTTCTTGTATTTTCTTTTTGTTGAAGTTATCACTGTGTGCATCTATTCTTCTCCCAAGTTCAGTGAGCATCTTTATGACTGTTACCTTGAACTCTTTGTCAGGCAGGTTACTTAGGTCCATTTCATTAAGGACTTTTCCTATGATTTTATCATGTTCTTTTGTTTGTTACATATTCCTGTTTCCTCCTTTGTCTGGACTCCTTGTGTTGGTCTATGTATTAGATAAGACAGCTGCCTCTCCCAGTCTTAAAGGAGTGGCCTCATGTGGGAGATGAACCTTGCTGTTCAACCCTGCCCTAGCTCTTTCTTGTCTCTCAAACCTTTGTGATTGTCCAAAGGGCCTATTTTATTTTTAATGGATCTCAGTAGTTGGGGGTGTGCCAAGACCAGTGTCCCCAAAGGGAAGGATCTCAGCAGCTAGACTTAGACTGATTGTAAACCAGACACTCTGGCAGCAAGTATGCAAATCTAAACTGTCCTGTGGGACTACAAGTGTAAGCCCCACTGGCCGCCAGAGCCAGGCGATTTCATAGTGTCACCTTGGATGGCCAGTCATAAAAATCAGCACACTAGATGAGTGTATAAGTTAATTTCTGAGAACGGCAGGCCGGAGGAAAGCAGAGGGCAAGCACAAAGATCGCATCCACTGGCCTCCGTGCCCTGTGAGCACCTCTGTGGGCCCCTAGCTGTGTGCCAAACCTGAAGCCTGCCCCTAGGCCAAAGCTCCAGAACAAGCAAATAAGCCTCTGTCACAGGAAGACTAGCAGTTGTTTTGGTCTGCTCTCTGTGCAGTGCCCTGCTGGTGGTAGCCTGTCAAGAACTGTCCCTCCAATTGTTTAAATCCCATAGGACCCAGGAACACAGCCCTCCCCCCCCATCCCCCACCCTTGCAGCCACCAGAGCCAGGTGAGCAAGGGGCATCCCCTGGGCGGCAGCCATAAAAACTGAGACTCCAGATGCATCTAAAAACCTCCTCCTGGCATGCTTGGTAAGATTTCCAGACCTTACCCAAGACCTGCTGAAGTTCAATTTTAATACACAGGTATAGTTTGGGCATTATATTTTTACCAAACTTCCCAGCTGCTTACTATGATTGGGCAGGTTTGGCTAACATTAAATTATTTTTTAGAGACTTGTATCCACTGGCTCCCTCCAGCTACCATATGAACCCAGACTTCCCATTGTTCTATCTTTCCTTGATTGTGAGGGTATTGCCTGTGGTGTCCACCAGTCATTGTCAGTTCATTCATTTGGTGAGCAGGCAAGTACTAGCTTAGGGAAAGGCATAGTATTGATGCCAGGCACCTCCATGTTCTTGCCTTTGGTTCATAAATACCTTGTTTGCTCTGTGACCTAACTAGATCCCAATTTTATTGAAGGCCATATTCTGGGACTATGGGTTTAAATTTGTTCTTTTCCTTTCTCCTCTCTCTATCCACCTATATTCCAGGGTTCTGCACCCACCCTCCCCACTGTGACCCAGCCCAGCAGATGCCTATTATAGAACCTCTGGTCCTGCTTGTTTATTATGCCTGTCTGCCCTTATTTCACATTCTGCCTCCATTTGTACTCACCTTTCTCTTCCTTTCTTTGCTACTTCTTTGGAGCAGTGTTTTCTTTGACCCTCCTGCTTGCCTCGTTTGCTTTCTCCCTGCTCCCCTCTACAGTCCCCTTCTCGCCAATGGCAGACATCACTCAGGGATCATGCCAGCTTCTCTCAGATTCCAGCTGCTTCCTCTCCCCTATCTGGCTTCTCTTTTCTCCACGAGGTCACCCTCCCATGAACCAGTTGACACACAAAATGACCACTTTTTACCATCTAGACTCTAGAAGAAAAAAAAAAACCTCCTGGTGGTGACCAGATAGGCCCTACCCTTTTCTCCCCTTGTGCCTCCGCATTGGGGTTCCTCTTCCCTGAATTCCGTTGCTCCTGTGACAAACCCTTTGTGAAGGCGTGTCTGCGTGGGTCGTCTCAAAGGAGACCCTGTCTTCTAGAGGCTTACATTCTAAGCGACCTGGAAATCACACCCACAGTCATTGTCCAGCCAAGGAAGCCATGCCTTCTCACTTTCCTGAAAGTCAGCCAGCAGCCCAATGTGCCCCCCTGTCCTAAATGGAGCAAGCCTTGTTGGGCTGATCCCTCAGCCCTTGTTTCAGTGACTGTACTGAAATGTGTTTGGGCAACGCGGAAGCAGCAACTTCTTTTTCACATATGGAAATTTGGGCACCAGAGAGAAAAGGGCAGAGGGGTTGTGAGTGACACGCAAAATTGTTCCACCCACTTACCCTTGGTGGGAGCAGGTTTAAACAGAGCAAAGCGTTTAATATCTGGCAGTATTTGTTGATTTCCATTTACTCATAATTTTGCTAATTTTAAGCACATTAATAACTGGCAGCTGCAGTTCAGAGCAGTTCTTTATGTAATTTGAAAGGGAAAACAGGCACTAAATATACTCTGGTTTACCAGGCTATCATAATTGGTGAAACTTTTTAACTCCTTGTAAACAGGTATTTCTGGAGCCACTTAGTGATTTCAGCTGAGCTTTTAGCTCACGTTGGCATGGATTTTAGTGTTGCAGTCACACTCTGCCCTGTTGAGAGCATTTACACGTCATGAGCCCAGCAGCCCTCCCCCTCTGTTCTCCGCCCTATGAACTTGAGCACTAGCAGCCTGCTGGTGGCGCACTCTCTGCCCCAGGCCAGGCAGAGGTCTGTCCTTATGATGGCTTCCTATCTGTATTTTTAAAATGGTCCCCTCAGAGGCAGCTCAGGCTGTGAGACTGCTGTGATCCCAAACCAGTCCCAAGAGTAGCTCCTTGTGCCCTTGGGAAGGGGAAGAAGGCCAGCACCAATCCTAACATCCCCTTCTTGTAGGAACTCCCATCTGGATAATCGAGCACCCTCACATCATCTGATTCGGTGCTCACGCCGCCCTGCAGACACATCCCCAGGGTACAGGGCCAGCAGGGTCTGGGGAGAAGTCTGTCTCTCCTGCCCCAGGGGTGCAGGGGGTCCACAGGCAGGTGGGTCAGAGTCCGGGTCCCAGTCCAGTGAGAATGACCCTACTATCCCCTGGAACAGATACCAGCAAGCTTCCTGGTCTGGCTTCAAACCCCAGTTGTCTGTCAAACCACACCTCAGCATCCTAGCCTGAATCCTTGACTGAAAAAAAGGAAGACACTGGAGCCACCCTGGGCCCCACTGTAGACAGACAGCTTCCCACAAAAGCAGACATGTTGCCTGGGTGCAAAACTAACTTTTCTGTGTCTCACGCTACTAGAAATGAGATGGAGGGAGGTTATCGAAAAATGAGTTAAGACTGGAAGAAGCCAGTTCCTAGTTCACATCTGCTTTAGGACAGCCCCTCGTGGCCTGCTGGATTAGAAACAGATTCCAGACAACAACTGAGTTAGAAATCTGCTGTGGTAACAGGAACTGGGTAAGACCTTGAGCGGTTCTCCTGTGGCCATGAGAAGTATCTGATCTTTCTTCTACTCTCTTCCTGTAGGAGAGTTCTCAGCCTCGGACAGCTCCCTCACTGACGTCCAGGAGACTCGAAGGCCACCCATGCCCGACCCTGGCCTGATGCCCCTGCCCGATGCTGCTGCGGATTTGGATTGGTCCAACCTGGTGGACGCTGCGAAGGCCTATGAGGGTGAGTCTGCTGCAGACCAAACAGGACAGCACAGGACCGGCAGGGCCACGCTGGGGTTTGGGCGGTGCGAGGCTCCGGTCCGTCCCTGTCCGCCCGGTTTCCTCCAACACCCCGACAGCACATGGACTTGACCGGCACAGCCAGAAACAGTTGAACCCACAGTTACCGGGTACTCGGTAGGGGCACACGTTGCGTGATTTAAACATGTGGAGCCTGCCCTCTCCTCCACAGAGGAGTTCACAGCATTGTGCCTCACCTGCCCATGCGTGGGGAGGGCAGGGTGTGGGGGGAATC
This sequence comes from Panthera leo, assembly GCF_018350215.1. NCBI lineage: Eukaryota > Metazoa > Chordata > Mammalia > Carnivora > Felidae > Panthera > Panthera leo. The sequence continues at coordinate 116,493,286 of NC_056684.1, forward strand.
CCAGCTGTCACTTGACTGAAGAGATCACACGTCCGAGAGAGTCTTTTACCGCATCATAAAGACATCATTGCAAAGTGCGTGGTTGGATCTGTTAGGATGCTTGGTCCACTTGGCCGGCCCCAGTCTCGACAAATGTCAGGGACACTCCCTTTGTGCTCCTTGTTCACCTCTCCGGACTCTGGTAGCACATTTCCCGTGACTAAATGTAATGCTGTGTATGTGGACAAAAATTGTCAAATACCTGTTTTGAATAGACTGACTTCACTCTATGTTCATCAACGTAAACTCTCTGGAAATACTCTTTAAAAAACGATGATAGCAGATGAATGGTTTGGGGCTTGTCTTGCTCTTGCTTGAAGAATTGAATGTAGCTATTCAGTCAAGCTAGAGTTTTCAGGAGAAATGGATTAGGCCACAGAATTCAGAAGTCCGGCCACCATGGCGGAGTCCACAGGGCATCCGTCCCCATGTTAGCTGATGGTACTTCCCCAGTACTGCCTTGATTTTAACTTTCGATTTGTTGGTCACTCTTTTATCTAAGATGGAGGCAGTTTTGAGTTTTTAACGAGAGGTTTTTCAAACTTTGATTTCATTTTCTTGGCTCGTTTTTGGTTTGGTATATTTTGGAATACGTATGGTTGGACTTTGGCTGAAGCCAACGGAGATAGCCAGCTATCTTGTGGAAAACATTTCTAGAAGTGCATTTTATATCCTCACCCGGTGGAAAGCCTCGGTCTGGAAATTTGGCACAATGCCCATTTCCAGGGAAACATTTCATAGAATGCTACTGTGATGAGTAATGAAAGGAGGACTACAAATCGATTCACAAGTATTTTTCAAAGAGAACTGACAACGCTACTGTCCTCTTACTGCTTCATCAGTAATTTTTTCCTACACGGGTCAGGAGCTAGGTTTCGGAGGCCTCCGCGCACACTGTTCAGATGTGACCCTCGGTGTAGGCCAGCTGTTGACGTTTGAGAGATAGGACCCAGGATGTGGCTCCAACATCCTGAATGGCTTCTTCTCTCCCTTCCAGTCCAGAGAGCCTCCTTCTTTGCTGCTGCTGATGAAAACCACCGCCCCTTGAGTGCCGCGTCCAACAGTGACCAGCTGGAGGAACAGGCGCTGGCCCAGATGAAGTCTTACAGCAGGTCGGTCACCCAGTGGTGAGGCCACCGCCCTGCACCGTGTGTCGCCTCCTCTAGTGACAGCAAGTGTGGGGAAGAGGAGACGGAGGCCACGTGGATTAGCTGCTCAAAGCCCAGCAGCCCAGGGCCAGGCTCGTCACATTTTAGAATGCTTTGTAACTAAGTACCGTAAACACGATTAAACTGTTCTTGGTGACTTAGAATCATGAATAGTCATCATTATTTGACATTGTGATACACGTATGCCCTCGGGGGTTATCAGGTAAGGTAAGAAAGATCACTTGCCTTGTAGCCTTGAGCCTGGTTTTGGAATCTGTCCCTCTGCTCTCAGTTGGTCGTGCTCGGGAACATGGCGCTATCTTTGCAGGTCCCAGGGGGCAGCTTCAGAGCTACATTAGGTCTGGGTCACCAGGGTGGGTAAGAGAGATCAGATACAGAATGAAAGGCAAGCAATGACTGAGGCCTTGAGGGTTTTCTTAAGAGTTAGGAGCTGGGATTTTGACTTCGGTTTTAACTGTGTAGAGGCAGACTTCCATTTTCCCTCTGTTTCAAGCGGAGGATGTTAGATATATAGGTGTCATATTATGGATATTAAAGCAGCCCATGGGCTGCCATGGTACACGCATTAGGCGCTCCTTGACACAGAATAATTTCATCAATTTGAAATCTCCCTTTAAAACCTTTTGAGGGCAGTTAAGAATCCAGGTATCTCTAAAACTTGGTCAGAAACAGACAATAGGAAAAGTGAGGTCGGGATAGGTTATCCAGACAGCCTGTGGGACCTGTTCCTGAAGACTCCTTGGAGCAAGGAAATGCCCTTCAGAAGACAGAAGAGGAGGAATGTGTTGTTGGTCAGAAGTATAATGGAGGCCGCGTTCACTCCTATCATGGAGGGGTCTCTGGTGGGAGAGCGGCAGTTAGCTTGGCCGTTGAGAACTTTAAGGAAAAAACCCACCGAGGGTGGGGCCTCCTCCAACAGGGAGAAGTCTGAGTGAGCAAGTCCATCTTCCTAAGGATTATTGAGCCAACTAGTTCTTAAATCTTTGTGGAATCATAAGATGAGGGTGATGGTTGGCACTTTTCTTTTTGTTCAGTGAACAAGTAAATGAAGTTAAATGTGTTCTTAAAACTCAAGGCGTACACACAGAATTCACTTTGCAAACCTTTGCAAGTCAAGATAGGCTGCTAAGGGTCTGAATTGGTCGTCCCCCATCTTAAAAGTTTGCAGATTCTTATCGTTTCATTTGTTGCGCTGTGAGTTTTGCCTTTTGGGCTTGTAGGTCTAGAATTAGGTCTAGAATTAGCCGAAGACATCAACACAGTTCGAGACTGCCTTTTCTTGATTCCAAAACTTCCGTCTGTCTGTACCTTCCCTTTTGACCTCTGCGAAGTGGTAGTCGTGTGTAATCCCAGCGGAAGGCTCTAGATTCTTGGTCGTGTGACTCTGAGGTGGCGTATCTGGCTGGAACTCACGGGAACTTTCCACAGCTTGAATTCAGGTAGACAGGAGTTGGACGAAGAACAGTTGACAAGGGTCTTCAGCCCTTGCCCGGCTGTCTCATCCTCTAGCACCAGTTTGGTGCCCCACTGGCCTGGCATTGCTATAGCACTTAGGTAAATTGGGAGAAAGAAAATTGCAGGCCTTGTTTGCTCATCACAATAGCCAAGGAGACATTAAGGTTGGACTGACAAGCTTTTGAAACCTGTGGTCTTATTTTTTAACTATTTTAAGGTATTTAGTTAGACAAGCTTTCAAGACAAGAGCACGATACCTTAGCTGCAGTCGGATGAGTAACCACAGACCGTTTTACGGGGAACCAGAGACCTAGCTATCCTGGTTGCCCCGAGGCAGAGCTGACATCAGCCCCTCTGCACCCAGAGGAGCGGCTCTCTTCTCCTCAAAGCCGCTGGAAGGAGCAGGGAGCACCGTACTGCTTGACGGCTGTGTCTGCCAGAAAGTGCCTCTCCTGCTGCCAGAGACCGGTCTCACTCTCTGTCCCGTATTCTTGTATTCTCTTGTCATGAAGTGACAGCGTCTGTAACAAAGGAAGCTATTGATTGGCTGCATTCACCCTTGTATTACCTCTTGTTAAGATTACCATTTTCCTTTTTAAAGTGAAAACGCACATTGGGTCACCGTACTAATTTGACATAAAAAAAAAAAAAAATACAGCGGCCTCGCTAAAAAAGGGCCAAACAAACCCAGCCACAGAGGTTTCTCCTGACACCCGTCTTTTGTCTCTTGCCCCCAGCAGTAAGGATTCCTCTCCCACTCTGGCGTCCAAAGTGGACCAGCTGGAAGGGATGCTGAAGATGCTCCGGGAAGACTTGAAGAAGGTAAACACATTCTCAGAGTGCCTGGTCCGTGCAAATTGTGCTTGAACAAACGCCCTTCTTGAGTAGTGTCCGTGGACTGACCACGTGGACTGTCTGTCCCTGTTCCCTCGGGACACGTGTTCCGCGGGCCACCTGGAGCCCGGTTCCCATTGACTCACACTGCACAAGAAGGGCCTTCGTTGTCACACGTGCAGAACAATTGTGAAAGCCCCCGAACCCCCGCCAGCCCCACCGAGCCCTCTCTCGGCCTCCCCACTGCTCGTCTCAGGGGTCAGTAGCCCAGACCCACGCGTCTTCATTGTTAATCCGGGCTTTCACACCAGGAAGAATTGTTTTGTTGTTGCTCGAGTGGCTTTCACTGTGTTAAGCCAACAGCCACCAAAACAATAGTCCAAAAGCTAAGACGGCCCTTCTTGAAGATGCTCAAGGACCCATGAATGTGTTGGCTTTCCGAAACCAACCGTGGGGAGTCTCCAGAAGACCTGTCCCCCGGTTTGAGCGAGTCTAGTACCAGGCCACGTTCACACGTTGTTAGCAGATGTTTAGGATAAAGAACAGAAGTGGGTGAAGGGTACAGACAGATCTCTGGCCACCCCTCCCAGCCCTTCTCTCCTCTCCTCTCCCTCCCTTCCAGGAAAAAGAAGACAAAGCCCACCTCCAGGCGGAGGTCCAGCACCTGCGGGAGGACAACCTGAGGCTGCAGGAGGAGTCCCAGAACGCCTCAGACAAGCTCAAGAAGTTCACCGAATGGGTCTTCAACACCATAGACATGAGCTAGGGCAGGCTGAGGGGACAGGAGCGGGGGGCACGGGGGTGCTCTCCGGTGAGGTTTGGCAGTCCCTAGCCGTGACACTGAAAGCATTCTCTGCCTCCCCACCCCTCCTCCCCGGCCTCCTACTCCGGCCCCTCTCGGGGAGTGCACAACACGATTGCAGATCAACAATCATTATCTGCCTTTTGTAGAAAAGAAAAACGAAAAAGTAAATAAAAATTTTAAAAAGTAAAATAAAAGTTTAACTGCTAAAATGTGAATGTCTTTATTTTTTTGCACAATATCTTTATCTGTTATGTATTTAAAAAAAAGAAAACAAAGTGGGCCTAGGCTGTCCTGGCCCATCTGCCTCTATTTCCATTAGCTCTATTTCAGGTAACCCAAGCTTTCCCTCCTTATCCTGACAAATGTCATTGCTCCTAATAAAGTTTTTAAAAGTTGTTTGTTTAGGGAGGGGGATTTCCTTACCTCTGTTCCTAAAATGTCCGGGGAGGAAGGTGCTTTAAGAAAACGCCTGCCTCCCTTGAATGGCCTGTGCATGAGCTAGTGCCCTTGTCCCTATCTTAGCCACTGTGGGCAGGTCAGGGTTACCGCCAGGTGCACCAGAGACCCGGCTCGGGCTCGTGCCTCGGGCCACGCCCCCTTCCTGTCCCGCATTGTGACGTAACTCCTCCCCTGCTTCCTTTCCCCAGGCAGATGGGCCCAGGTGTGTGCTTCTCGGAGCTGGACCCCTGTTTGTCTGGTGTGACCGAGTCCCACCAGGTTGGAGTCCACCTCTCCACGGCTTCCTGGCTCCAAATGTTCATTGGGTTCAGAATTCCTCCAGACTAAAAACTCGTTTGCATTTTGGTCAAAAGTACAGTTTTTGTTCGAGGTGTTTAAAGATGAAAATGTGGCAAAATTGGGCTCTTTGGCGCCCTCAAAACGACCATATTAATTAATTAATTAATCCTCTCCAAAGCCAGATTTCAGTGTTTATAACTAGGGAAAGTGAATGTTAAAATGTTTCCTGCTTGCTTGTTAGGAGCAACGACTGTGATGACAGAATGGGCTTTGAAACCTGCATGTCCCAGTGTGCGATTTAAGCACGGCATTTGCTGAATCCCTTTGTGGCCGAAGGATTCCGCTGCAGAAATGACTTGATATGCTCTTTGTCCTGTCTAGCGCTCTAGCCACTCTGGGGCCTCTGGTCATTGTGCCAAGGCTCCCAGTCCTGCAGACAGACACGCTGGGCCCACCAGTGTTGAGGAACCCAGGGAGCCCCCGGTGGCCTTGTTCCCTGCCTTCATAAAATGTCACTCAGCTGACACCCGTGTCCCTTCAGTGGCAACTCTGATCTAGGGAAAGTTCTGCAACGTAGTGTCCTCTGTGTGGAAGCTCCCTGCCCCAAGTGATCTCAGCTCCTTCCTCCAACCCTGACAGGAATGGGATGGGTTTTCTCTCTTCTCCCCCCACCCCCTCCACCAGACTTTTATGCTACAGTTTCATTCATGATTGTGATTTTTTTCAAGGGATTTTTTTTTTTTTTCCTGGTGACATTTCCATCACGGAAAATAGGAAGATTTCGGAGTGCTTTGTAAAGATCTCAATTGTCTGTCTCTTTCTCTCTTTGACTTGTATGAAGGAGATTGTTACATTGCCTGATAATCTCTTTGTAAATGAGAAATACTGCTAACATCCAAGCATTCTGAAGTCTTGCTTATCCTGAGTTTTTATTTTGTCTTTCATTTGTTTGGGAACTTGGGGCAAGCTATTTATTAGAGTTTTGCAACAGAGTTCTTGTTTGAAGCCTTTAAAGACTACTTGTAAAATTCAAACAATAAAATTCATTTTAAATGCTCTTTTAAAACGCTTTGGTATTATTGCTTGAGGTTTTCGCATTTCAAAGACCACCCAGTAACCCGTTGACCCTCCTTACAACCAGTGTTTTCATCAGGCTCCGTTAACACTAAAGGATGATTCTTCCAAGTTTCTGCCCCTCTTAGAATGTTAATAACCTTTTTTATTCTCTGTTCACATGTCGTTAGAGAATTCCTGATTTGGCTTCTCTGCTTATAATTTAATATTTGCAGAGCACTTTCTAATTAGTTCCTTCTTCATTATCCACGTGTGGGTTTTCCATGACAACACTGTCATTCCCCTAGACCAGCACATGTTTGGACGGCCTCGACCACACCACCCAAATCTGTGTTAGATGTTGTGTGCTCCGGGAATACAAATGCCTGTTAATATCAGGCTGTACAAAATATAATTAGGAAAGTTAATCTGCTGAAAAAATCATAATGCATTCCAAAGCCAAATGGAACCAAATTTTTAAAATCTACCACATCACTGTTCCTCTCCAGTGGTGCAGCTAATTGAGAACTGAGAGAGTTCCTTCCTTTTATTTGGTTCAACAATTCTACAATTTCTAGAATTACAAGACAGGGTAAGACTGGATGCCCCCAGACACTCTGATTCGCAAGCTAAAAGGGTCTGTTTAGACCATGATTCTTACCTGATGGGAAGGGCTTGGACGTGGGTTGAGAGTCCCCGGGAGAAGGTGCCATTAGCCCGCGTTGAGGGAGGGTCTTGGTGCATGAGCTGACTGGCGGGGCCATTTGGTTGTGCTTCCTGTCTGCTGCCTGTGATCAACAGATGGGGTGGGGTTGGATTACTAACTCCTCAGATGGGGATACAACCGATAGTCCAAGGGCAAAGGAAATCGACGCAGTGCGCTTCAGCCATTTGTCTCTAGTTAAATGCAGAACAAGAACTGGAACCGTAGTCTCGCCATAGATTCCTGTCAGCAGCTTTGTGATGCCACTTCCCCAGCGTGACCAAAGTTGACGTGAAAAGTGCAAGATGGCATACCTGGGCCAGAAACCCATGACCAGTGAAGACCTAGGCGCTGTTCACCACGAACTCTGCTACTCTAAAAGAATGATCCCACGGGCATGTTGGATACCTCTCTCTGTGTGAATTACGCCACTAACGACCTATCCGTAAGGAATTGTCACACGCTGACAAACATTTGACTTCGACTGGGACGTGAGTCCCATCCGCTACACCGCAGCTGTGTCTGTAGGTAAGTTAACCTCATCTCTGAGTCTGGGTTCCTCATCTGGCAAAATAGTAACCGTGTGATGTAGTTTGAAGGATTAAATGGAACCACCTGTTAAATAAAGCCATTGACCGGCAAATGTGAAGACACAACCTGTCTTCCATCTCCAGTATGTTAAGGCTCTGATGTTGTTTTTCTGGGAGAGTATCCTGAGGTGTTAATAGCAGGGTGGGATGGAAGAACCAGGATGAGCTTCCCCCACTCAGTTTCCTATCAGGTGCTTTCAACCCTTTGCCGTGTCTCTTAGAACGGCGATTCTCGAATTTGAGCTTCCATCAGAATCACCTGGAGGTTTTTGTTAAAACACAGGTCACAGGGCAGCATCCCCAGGATCCGTGAGTTAGCAGGTCTGGGGTGGGTACTCAGTGGTGTATTTTCTCCAAGTTCCCGGGTGATGATTTAAAAGCAGGCCTTTCAAAGAATAGGGGTAACAGGTGGACATCCGTATCCATTTAATAGTTAAAAGAAACAGATGCTACAGTGTAAGGCTCTTATGCCATATACCCGAGTGTTCTTTTGACATGTTAGCCAACCACAGAGCACTTTGCAGGGGAAACAGGCTTAAACTACAGCTAAAGAGAGTTTAAAGACCATTTTTTAAATTAAAACTTAGTAAGTTGCATGAATCGTTCTGCCATTTGACTTTTAAATCCCTGTGTTAACTGGATGGTACAGGAGTGCCCTTAAGCCCATTAAGGCGATGAAACTAGTTACCAGGTCAGCAAGGAGTGAACTTGGTCACCTTGGGGCGACTGGCGATTCGGATGGCAGTGCTACCTAGGAGAGCAAGGCAGGGGAGAGCCAGGGAAGGGTACTGGGTCAGGCCCACAGTGTGTGGCCACAGGGGAATACAAAACCTGGGAGATTTGGTTCCAGCTGGGAGTGCTGGCTTCCACTCGCTGACTTCCAAATTCAGCCCCGCCTGCTTACCCCGATCTCCGAGAACCTACCCAACCTCAAAGTTCTCAAGCGAGTTTTCGACTGCCCTCATGCCTGCCCCACCTGTTAAGAAACCTTTACCTAAATCCTCGCGCCGCAGACCGGCCCATTTCCTCCAGTTCTGCCCGGAAAGAGGGGGGGAAGAGTTGCTTAGGCTCCATACCCTTTAGATAAGCTGTAGCTCGGAGACTCGAAGAGCCTGGCAGTCCTTCCAGAGATGATCATTGCAACCTTGCTTGTACTGGCTCCTGCGCTGACCCTTCATCGTGCTCCTTCCCACAGATGTCCTGCCTCTCCCTGGGTTTCCCTCCGCACCTGGCCAGACTTGCCCTCCGGGCCCTCCAGCCTTGCAAATGCAGCATTTCCTCCTGTCTTGCCTTCATGTGCCCCCGAGAGCTTTAACCTTCCCTTCCCTTCTACGCCTTCCCTTTCACCTTCCCTTCCCTTCTCCCTAACACCCCTTTGGCCAAGCCTGCCTTCAGTCCTGTGAGTGTGCAGAGCTCACATTTCCTTCCATTGCTGAACTCTAAATGAGCACATCTCGCTATGCTCCCTTACCCCTCCTTTGCCAGGCACAGCCCCGCCTTTAAACAAATGCAGCTCGTTTCATCCTTCTCTTTGGACCTCTTGTGACCCATTGTCAACCTGAATGATCTCCCAAACAAAAGAACCTAAAGCTTTGGGTACCTTACTCTGCACCTTTAGACAAATGCTTTCCTTAAGGCATCTCGTCATATGTTCCGGGGATGCATCTAGGATTCCTTTTCCTTAACCAAAGCGCTGTGTTATTTTAAATGAGCCTGTCTCCCTACGCGGTTTTTTTGGGTTATACATTTGTTAGCACACCCCCAGATCTCTAATGAGGCCACCCAACCACATCTCTCCTATGCATTTCTGTAATTCAGCCTGTAAGAAAAGCATCACAAAAGGGGATCCGCCGATAAAATCCAGGCTTCTTTGCAAAAGTGTAGATGGTTTGGGAGGGTGTGGGCTCTCCAGGTCAACACAGACACCTCCATCCCCTACAGCCTTCCACACTCCCAGCTCGCTGTCCACATTTATGTAACTGGCCCGGTAGATAGGCATTTAAGTTGCAGTCTTCTGGATCCTATTGCCAAACCCAAGACAGCCATATCCTTCACCAGCCCCAGCCCCCATCACACACACACACTCCTATCACACCCCACCCTCACCTTCCTGGGAGCAAAGACTCTTAGAAAAGACACTTAAGAAAGGAGTTCTATTCAAGTTCCAATAGCAAACTAGGAGTGACTAACACAGGTGCCCGGAGGTGGCCTTTCAGTCACCTATCTTAGTGGGGAGGTAGGACAGAGTTGTAACTTGACCTAGTAATTATTCTAAAGAGCTTAAGGGTATTTGAAAAGAGTTACTTTTTGTAGGCTGCTTAAATGTTGTTCTGCAATCTGAAAACAATGAATATGCTCAGCAGACTTTGGTTTTAGTTGGTACAAAGATAAACTCGCCCAACATAGGTACCTTTCAAATCAATGTGGCTATGCCTATTACAACATGCTCTGTAAATGCAGTCTAGCTTAATACTAAAGATTACAGCTGGAGTAGAAGCGAGGACGTCATTTACAGGCACTGGGGATAGACAATTCTACCTCCAAAAAGAAAAGATCTGGTGCAGGGTAGAAGGGGTAGGGGGTACGGAGTTACTGACCACCATTTTTAAGTATCTGACATGTCATTGTATGAAGGAGAAACCACCAACCAGCCTTGATGTCTGTAGTTCTAGAGGCAAAATGGAACCAGTGGATGCCTGTTGTAGGAAACAGATTTTGTCTCTGAGATAGCGGATCAATGGTGACTGGGTGGCTTCCTGGGCTGGAAGCCAAGAATTGGGAGAGTAGGAACCACTTTGTGAAGATGCCATCCCTTCAGCTTTTCTAGTGGACTCTTGCTTTCTTTAAATAAACTTGGAGTCATGAGCCACAGACTCGGGATGGAAGGAGACCATCCTCTCAAGATAGGCAGTTCTGCCTCCCAGCCCTGACGGGGTTGAATCTCCTTTTCGTTGTCCAGCCACCTGAGCGTGAGCACATCCGGTGAGGGGGAACTCACTACTTCCTGGGGCAACACACTGTACCTGTGTCCCTTTTCAGTCACTCCAGTTATTTAGGGAAAATCCATTTCCCTTTAATTTTTGTAACTACTCCCAGTCCCCACCATTTCAAATTACACAAACATGAATTTCTCTCCCCCGGTAGTAACCACCAGTATTTTGGAAAACATCAAGTGTTCTCAATGTTATTTATTCCCTTGGGACAAAAACTCCCTACTCTCTCAACTTTTCCTCCTGCGTCATGGACTCCAGCCCCTTTCCCACAATAATATAATCACACATAACATGAATTAAGGACACAAATGCTCCGTGTGCATTAGCCCATTGAGTACTCACAATGGCCCTGTGAGGTAGGGCTAGGATTGTCCCTATTCTACCAAACAAGACTGAGGCCTAGAGAGGTCAAATCATTTATTACACTAGAATAGCTGGTGAGTGGTAGAACCGAGATTCAGAGCCACACTTCGGATTCCAGAGCCAGTATTCATTTAATCTGTATTTTCTCAGTCCTGGTCCAGAGGACTCCTGGTCCTCTGGGGCCTATGCTTGGTCGCATAGATCCTTGCTGAAGGGACCTAGCCAGTGAGCATCATGGTCACCAGGTCGTAAATGGGGTGCGGCTGGGGGCCACCGAAGACAAGTAAAAGTGTATCTAAAGGCCAGAAGATTAGAGGAAACTACCTCTTTGGGGGACCCTTAACAGAGAGGGGACTCGGAAGTGCTTCAACATCTCTCTCATACAAAATAGATGTTCTCCCTGCAAATTTCAACTCTAGAAAACATCTCTGTCCAATCCTGGGCCAAAGCTAGAAGTAAAAGAATCTTTGAGAAGCCTGAGTCAGTGGTTCCTAGACATCAGCACCACCTGGAGAAGTTGTTGGATTCCTATTCTGTGGCTATGGGCTGAGAGTTTGGTATTCATAGGTCTGGGGTGGAGCCGTGAAATCTTCATTTTAAAAAAGTGTTTTTTTAATGTTTATTTTTGAGAGAGAGAGAGAGAGAGAGAGAGAGAGAGAGAGACAAAGCACAAGTTGGGGGTGGGGGCAGAGAGAGGGAGACAAAATCCAAAGCAGGCTCCAGGTTCTGAGCTGTCAGCACAGAGCCCCATGCGGGGCCCAAACTCACAAACGGCGAGATCATGACCTGAGCCGAAGTCAGACGCTCAACCGACTGAACCACCCAGGCGCCCCAGAATCTTCATTTTAATAAGCATACCAAGTGTTTACACATGGATGATTCCTGAATCAGCTTCTTTGAGAAACTCCACCCTAAGCTTTCTCCCCCCAGCCCCCCCCCTTTTTTTCCACCCTAAGCTTTCAATAGTCCCTGGCCAGCTCTTCTGAGCCAGCAGGGAGCAGCAAGTTAAGGCAAGGTGTCACAGGTTTGAGATGCCTGGTACTTTGCTGCTTCTCACCAGGGGAGAATGGCCAGCTGAGCCCAGCTGGCCAGGCAGGATTCTCAGGAGAGAAGGGTAGAGTTACCCTTTCAGTTACCCTTTACCCAACTCTACACCAAGGGTCTCCTTTTTGTTAAAAAAAATTTTTTTTTTAACATTTATTTATTTTTGAGACAGAGAGAGACAGAGCATGAACGGGGGAGGGGCAGAGAGAGAGGGAGACACAGAATCGGAAGCAGGCTCCAGGCTCTGAGCCATCAGCCCAGAGCCCAACGCGGGGCTCGAACTCACGGACCGCAAGATCGTGACCTGAGCCGAAGTCGGATGCTCAACCGACTGAGCCACCCAGGCGCCCTTAAGGGTCTCCTTTTTGAACCAAGAGGCATTTGCTTCATGGAAGTCAGTCAAAATCTGTTTCAAAACCAACGTCTAAATGTTGTACAGAATGCTCATCTCTCCTTAGGGTTAAGCGACAACAATATTAGTTTTACACTCTGGTCTAATCAGATCTCATTGCTGATGTTGCTGTGATAATCCTGTTTCCGGTTCTGTATCCTTATCAATGAGCAGACAGGAGCCATAGATTGGTCCCTGTTCACAGCCATCAAAAGACAAAGAGGCTTCTGGTTTATACCTCAAAGGCCATCGATCGGAAAACTGTGCCCGAGGTCCTCGCAGTCCGTTTGCTAAAGCAACGGACTGAGAGAAACAGAACCAGCCCGGCTCCCAGTGTAAACCCGGGCAAAAGCCCGAACGCGTCCTGACCCGTCGTGCACCCGGGATGGGCGGGGGCAGTGTTGCCAGTCAGGACGTCCTCCTCTATCCAGCGTTCTGGTTCTCAATGGCCATCTAGGCTACTTCATACTTACTTAACACAACTACCACTTTGTTATACAGGCACACCTCATTTTATTGTTTATTGCACTCTGCAGATATCGTTTTTTGTTTTTTTTTTTTTTTTACAAACTAAAGGTTGGCGGCAACCCTGCACTGAGCATGTCTATCAGCCCATTTTTCCAGTAGCATTTGTTCATTTCGTGTCTCTCCATCACATTTTGGTAATTCTCACAATATTTCAAACGGTTTCATTATTATTATACTTATGACGCTGATCTGTGGTCAGTAATCATTGATGTCACTATGGTAGTTGCTTTTTGGTGCCATAAACTGTGCCTCTAGAAGATGGCGAACTTAGCAAACGTGTGTGTTCTGACTGCTCCATTGACCAGCCGGTCCCCCATCTCTCTCCCTCTCCCTCTCTCAGGCTTCCATGTTCCCTGAGACACAGAAATACTGAAATTAGGCCAATTCACAACCCTGCAACGGCCTCTAAGTTTGCAAGTAAAAGGAAGAGACGCAGGTTTTAAATCATTTTAAATCAAAAGCTAGGAACGGTTAAACTTAGCGAGGAAGGAGTGTGGAAAGCTGAGACGGGCCAAAAGCCAGGCCTCCCGCACCAAACGGTTAGCCAAGTCGTGAACTCAAGGAAAACGTTCGTGAAGGAAATGAAAAGTGCTGCTCCCGGGAACACACAGTTAGAAAGGGACACAGCCTTCTTGCCGATGTGGAGAATGTTCGAATGGTCTGCGCAGAAGATCAAACCAGCCACAACATCCCCTTAAGCCAAAGCCTAATCCAGAGCAAGGCCCTGACCCATCAATTCTGTGAAGGCCGAGAGAGGTGAAGAAGTTTCAGAAAAGTCCGAAGCCAGCAGAAGTCAGTTCATGAGGTTTAAGGAGAGAAACTGCTGCCATAACACCAAACCACCAGGCGAGGCGGCAAGTGCCGATGCAGAAGCTGCAACAAGTTCTCCCCAAGATCCAGCGAAGATGATTCAGGAAGGTGGCTCCGCTGACCAACAGATTTGCAGTGTGGATGAAACAGCCTTCTATTGGAAGAAGCAGCCATCCAGGGCTTTCATAGCTAGAGAGAAGTCAGTGCCTGGTTACAAAGCTTTGAAGGCCAGGCCGATTCTCTTCGTAGGGGCTAAGACAGCTGGTGACTTTCCGTCGAAGCCAGAGCGCACTGACCATTCCGAAAATCCCAGGGCCGTTCGGAACGATGCTACATTTACCCTACCCGTGCTCTAGGGATGAAACAGGAAAGCCTTAACGACACACATCTGTCGACAACATGGTTCACTGAGTATTTTAAGCCCACTGTCGAGACGGTACTCAGAAAAGAAAGAATTCTTTCAAAATATTGCTGCCCATTCATTAATAATACACCTGACCACCCAGGAGGCTCGGATGGAGATTTAGAACGAGATAATGTTGCTTTCAGGTCTGCTAACACAACATCTGTTCTGCGGCCCACGGATCAAGGCGTAATTTTGACTTTCAAGGCTTATTATTAAAGAAATACATCTCATAAGGATATAGTGATTCCATAGATAGTAACTCGTCTGATGGATCTGGGCAAAGCAAATTGAAAAACTTCTGGAAAGGATTTACCATTCCATATGGCATTAGGGACATTCACGATTCCTGTGGAAAACAGGATGGAGGTTCCTCAAAAAATTAAAAATAGAAATGCCATAGGATCCAGTAATTTCACTACTGGGTATTTACCCAAAGAAAACAAAAACACTAATTCAAAAAGATGTATGCACTCCCATGTTTACCTGCAGCATTATTTACAATAGGCAAGATACTGACACAACTCGAGTGTCCATTCATAGATGAATGGCTAAGATCCATTGATTCCATACAATGGAATATTAGTCATAAAAAAAAAGGGAATGAAATCTTGCCATTTGCAACACGTATGGGTCTAGAGGGTATAATGCTCAGTGAATATGATCTCACTCATATGTGGAATTTAACAAACGAAACAAATGCACAAAGAAAGAAAAAGACAAAAAGACTCTTAAATATAGAGAACAAAGTGGTAGTTACCCGAGGGGAGGGAGGTGGGAGGGATGAGTGAAATAAGGGGATTAAGAGTACATTAATCATGATGAGCACTAATCACCATGAGTAACATATACAATTGGTGAATGGCTATATCGTACGCTTGAAACTAATTAACTGTATGTTAACTACACTGGAATCAAAAAAAAAAAAAGAACATTCATGATTCATAGGAAGAGATCAAAATATCAACGTTAACCGGATGTTGGAAGTGGATTCCAACTCTCCTGGATGACTTGGAGGGGTTTGAGACCTCGGTCGAGGAAGTCACTGCGGAGGTGGTAGAAATAGCAGTGGAGCCTGAAGACGGGACTGAATTGCTATGATCTCAGGATAAAGCTCGAGCGGATGAGCAAAGAAAGGGGTTTCTTGGTATGAAAACTACTCCCGGTGAAGATGCTGAGAAGGCTGTGGAAGCGACAGCAAAGGATTTAGAACAGCGCATAAACTTAAGCTGACCAAGCAGCAGCAGGATCTGAGAGAACGACTCCAATTTTGAAAGAACGTCCGCTGTTGGTAAAACGCTATCAAACGGCATCACATGCTACAGAGAAATTGTTGACGAAGGGAAGGGTGAGCTGAGGTGGCAAACTTTTCTGCGGTCTGATTTTAGGAAATTCCCAAGCCGTCGCCCTCATCCGTCAGTAGCCATCCACACTGAGGCAAGACCCTCCGCCAGCAAAGAGAGGACAGCTCACTGAAAGCTCGGATGATGGCTAGCATTTTTTAGTAATAAAGTATTTCTCAATTAAGGTATATACAGTGGTATTTTTTAGGCATAATGCTATTGCACATTTAATAGACTATGGTGTAGTGTAAATATAACTTTTCCTGGCAAACATAACTTTTATATGCATGTGACTTGCTTTATGGCAGTGGTCTGGAACCAAATCTGCAAGATCACCAGTGTAAGCCTGTGGAAAAATCCACAGGGATTTCGGCAGGGCTCAGCTGGGTGATTCTTACGCTCCATGTCGTATTAACTGCAGTGACTTAGTGGCATTCAGCGGGGCTGGTTTAGAGCTCCAAGATGGCTTTACTCACATTCTTGGCCCCTCAGCAGTGCCCCTTACCCCCTCTATACGGTCTCAGACCCTTTCCATGTGCTCTAACGGTGCAGTTGGGCTTCTAACGTGATATTCAAGGCTCCAAGAGACCAACGTGGAAGCTGCCAAGCCTCTGAAAAACTAGGTCCAGAAATGCCATCTATCACTTCCCCATGTTTTTTTCAAGCCAAGAGTTAAGGGGAGGGGAAACAGACCCCACCTCCCAAGGAGGGGCTTGTCAATAGGCATCATCTTTAATCTCCCATAGCTGGCCTCTTCTCTGGTTCCCATGTGATCATTCCCTGTCCGAATCTGCACTGAGACTAGAATACGAGGTTCTAGTTCAAGATGGTGATGTGGGAGGATCCTGAACTCACCTCCTCCCACAGACACTAAATCTACAGCTACATATGGAACAATTTCCTCTGGAAAAAAAACCCCAAACGAGCTAAGTGACTCTTACACATTGATGTGGGTTTTTTCCTCATTTGCCCAAAGTGGGAAGGAGAGGCTGAGACAGTCTCGTCATAAACCCCACCTCTGATGTGTGACCCACAATTGGGAGAGAACACATAAACCATAGAACACATAAGCCTGAGGAGGAAAAGGCTTATACCCCACTTGTAGCACCTGAACTTTTAAGATCTGCACCCTGAGAGTCAAGCCCCCCAAATATCCACCTTAGAAGCCAACGGGGCGTGCATCCGTGAGACCCACACGGCAATAGCAAACAGAGAAACAGTTCTTTTTTGTTCTTTTTCATTTTTTAAGTGTCCGTTTATTTTTGAGAGAGAGCGCGTGAGGGAGGGAGGGCCAGAGAGAGGGAGACACAGGATCGAAGCAGGCTCCAGGCTCTGAGCTGTCGGCACAGAGACCCACGCGGCTCTGAACCCACAGACAGTGAGATCGTGACCTGAGCTGAAGTGGGTCGCTTAACCCATCGAGCCGCCCAGGTGCCCCACAGAGAAACAGTTCTTTTTTTTTTTTTTTAAATTTAAAAACAATTTTTTTTTTGAGAAACAGTTCTTAAAGGGCTCACAGGTGCAGACTCTCCCCCCCAGAACCCAGGGTAGAGACAGAGGCTTGTTTGCTTAACTTAAAGTGTTAGCCTGAGGACCAGGTGTCTAATTAAACATACATCTAAAGGGTTACTTGGGGTGCCTCTGTGGCTCACGGTTGAGCGACCCACTTCGGCTCAGGTCATGACCTCACGGTTTGGGGGTTCGAGCCCCCGCACCGGGCTCTGTGCTGACAGCTCGGAGCCTGGACCCTGCTTCGGATTCTGTGTCTCCCTCTCTTTCTGCCCCTCTGCAGCTTGCGTTCTGTCTCCCTCTGTCTCAAAAATAAATGAATATTAAAAAAAAAAATGTAAAGGACTACTAAGAGAATACCTTCCGAAAGCAGGGGCCAGTGGACCCCAGTTTGCCCTCTCTCTCTACCTCTCGCCAGTATCTCCCGGAAAGAAGCTTGTACTTTCATTTGGCACACTGCTTTTTGTGGCCGCCACCCAAGAGACACCTCTAAATCGCTTGGATCTGCTGGCCAACAGGGCTCGTGCTCACGGGCTTCACCGAACTGTGACATAGGAAGAAAGAGTGTTTAACCAGCTGCCATCTCCAGGGCACAGCGATCAGGCAACAGAGAGACTCCCAGTCTTTAGCCTATCTTCATAGCTCTGCCCTAAGGGTCAGACTTCCAATTAAACACACATCTAAAAGCCAACTGTCATCTTCTCTGGGCATCACCTCCCACTCTCCCTCTGCAACGGTCCACAGCACCAGTATCCCAGAGAGGAGCCTGTGCACATGTCTGGTGTCCCAGTGTTTAGTCTAGTGCCCTCGGTTTTGCGTTTGCCTCCCGGGAGACGTCCCTTGATCCCCCGAGTCTGGTGGCCAGCAGCACTCGTGTTCACTTCGGTGTGATGGTAGCGAAGAAAGGAATAGCTGTTTACTGACTATCATCCCAGGGCTCAGGACAGTGGGGACAGAGAGAGATGCCCATTCCCGATCTTCCCCAGCCCCAGAGAGGGATTTAGGTGCATATCTGTAAAAGCTGCAGCCTAAGGGTCTGGCTTCCAATCAGCCTGAATTTAGGTGCTAACTTAAACCCTCCCCTTCGGGACACCGACGAGTGTTGGCACACCCTCACCTACTGGGAGCCATTAAAAATAAAGTTGGCTGCTCGGACAATCACAAAGATGTGGGATGTGATTAAGAGCTAAGGCAGGGTCGAACAATAAACTTCATCCTCTCCATGAGACCATTCCTTCAAGACTGGGAGAAGTGCTGTTTCATCTAATGCATAAAAAGCAACACACACACCACCACCACCACCACCAACAACAACAACAGAGAGTCAAGAAAAATAGATGAATGTTTTTCAAACGGAAGAGCAAAATGAAACCTCAGAAAAAGATCTTAATGAAATGGAGATAATTACTTTACCTGATAAAGAGTTCAAAATATTAGTCATGACAATGCTCACCGAGCTTGGGAGGAGAATGAATTAAAATGAAAATTTCAATAAAGTGAAAAGACCAAACAAAAAAAAAAGTACCAAATAGAAGTCACAGAGCTGAGGAATATAATGACGGAATTGAAAAATACACTAAAGGGGTTCCATGTCAGACTTGATGAAGCAGAAGAAATAAAGCCAAGGCAGTGGAACTCACACAGTCAGAGCAGCAAAATGAAAAACGAATGAAAAAGATCTAAGATAGTTTAAGGGACCTATAGACAATATCAAGTGGGCCAACATTGGCATTATGGGAGTCCCAGAAGGCAAAGAGAGAGAAAGAGGCAGAGAAATTTGGAGAAAAAATGGCTAAAAATTTCTCTAACCTAGGGAAGGAAACACACATCCAGATCCAGGAAGACCGGAGAATCCCTAATAAGACAAACTCAAAGAGACTCCACCAACACACATTATAATGAGAGTCTCAAAAGTTCAAGGCAAGGAGAGATTCTTGAAAGCAGCAAAGGAAAAAAAAAAAACAAAAAAACAACTTGTCCCATACAAGTGAACCCTCCTAAGACTATCAGCAGATTTTTCAGAAGAAACTTTATAGGTCAGAAGAGAGCGCATGATATATTCAAAATGCTAAAAGAAAAAAACCTTCCAACCAAGAATACTCTAACCAGAAAAGTTTTCTTTCAGAATTGGAGGAGGGATACAGAGTTGTCTGGACAAGCAAGTTAAAGAAGCTCACCACCATCAGACCGTCCTTATAAGAAATTTTAAAGGGATTTTAAACCGAAACAAAGGGGTACTAATTAGTAACAAGAAAACATACGGAAGTATTTATCTCACTGGTAAAAGTAAATATACAGTAAAATTGAGAATAAACTAATGTTGTAAAGATGGTAGGTTAATCACATACAAAGTCAGTATGAAAATTAAAAGACAAAAGGACTAAAAATAACTGTAATTACAATAATATGTCAAGAGATACACAAGATAAAAAGACGTAAATTGTGACATCAAAAACAAAAATGTTGGGGATGGGAGTAAAAATGTTTTCCAACTTAAGTTGTTACCAACTAGAAATACACTGTTACAAATATACATTCTTTTATGTAAGCCTTGAGTACATAGCTATTAAAAATTGTAATTACACATTTTCCAACCAGAGACATAGTGGCTGAATAAGTTTTAAAAAACCGTAAGCCGTATATATGCTGCCTACAATTCACTTCAGATATATGGACACATGCAGACTGAAAATGAGGAGATAGGGAAATACATTCCCTGCAGATGGAAACCAAAAGAAAGCTGGGGCAGCTACACTTCTATCAGACAAAATAGACTTTAAGACAAAGACTGTAATAAGAGACAGAGAAGGCCACTACATTATAACAAAGGGGTCAATCCAATGGGAGGATATAACATGTATGAATATTTATGCACATAACATAGGAGCACCTAAACAGATAAAGCAAATACAAACAACCCTAAGGGGGAAAAGAGACAGCAATATAAAAATAACAGGGGACTTTAATACCCCACTTACATCAATGGACAGATCATCCAGACAGAAAATCAATAAGGAAACGTCAGCCTTAAACAACAAGTTAGATCAGATGGACTTAATAAATACATACTGAACATTCTATCCAAAAGCAGAATACACATGCTTCTCAAGTGCACATGGAATGTTCTCCAGGATAAATCATATGGTAGGCCACAAAACAATTCTTAATAAATTTAAGATGATTGAAATCATATGAAGCCTCTTTTATGACCACAATGGTAAGAACTAGAAATCAAGGGGTACCTGGGTGGCTCAGTTGGTTAAGTGCTGACTTCAGCTCACGTCATGATCTCACAGTTTGTGATTTCAAGCCCCACATTGGACTCGGTGCTGAGAGCTCAGAACCTGGAGCCTGCTTTGGATACTGTGTCTCCCTCTCTCTCTCTCCTCCCCCTTCTCAAAAATAAAATAAACATTGAAAAAAAATTTTAAAAAAAAGAACTAAAAATCAGTTACAAGAAAAAAACTGGAAAAATCACATATGTATGGAAACTAAACAACAACCAATGAACAACCAATAGGTCACAGAAGGAATAAAAAAATACTTCAGACAAACAAAAAATGGAAATATATCAAAACTTAAATGATGCAGCAAAAGTAGTTCTAAGAGGGAAAGTTTATAGTTACAAATGCCTACGTATCAAGAAACAAGAGAGATCTCAAATAAACACTTAAGTTTATACCAGAAAGAACTGGGAAAAGAAACAAAGCCTAAAGTTAGTAAAAGAAAGGAAATAAAGATCAGAGCAGAAATAATGACTAAAAAGACAACAGAAAATATCAGTGAAACTAAGAGCTAGTTCTTTGAAAAGATAAATAAAATAGACAAACCTTTAGCTAAATCAACCAAGTAAAATAGAGGGGGCTCCAATAAAATCAGAAATCAAAGAGGAAACATTACAACTGATATCACAGAAATATAAAGGATCATAAGAGACTACTATGAACAATTATATGCCAAATAGAACAATCTAGAAGAAGTGGAAAATTCCTAATTATATAACCTACCCAAATTGAATCATGAAGAAAGAGAAAATCTGAACAGATTACTAGTAAGGAGGTTGAATCTGTCATCACAAAGCCCCCAACAAACAAAAATCCAGGGCCAGAAGCCTTCACTGGAAATTCCACCAGACATTCAAAGAATAATTAATACCAATCCTTTACAAACTCTTCCAAAAAATAGAAGAGGGAATGCTTTCAAACTCATTTTATGAAGCCAGTAGCACCCTGATACCAAAACCAGACAAGGATGCCACAAGAAAAGAAAATTATAGGCCAATATTCCTGATGAACATAGAAGCAAAAATTCTCAACAAAATATTAGCAAACCAAATTCAACAATACATTAAAAGGACCATATACTATGATTAGGTAGAATTTATTCCAGGGATGCAAGGATGGTGTGATATCCAAAAACCAATCGATGTGATACACCAGATTAACAAACGAAGGGTAAAAAAAATACATCCTCTCAATAGATACAGAACAAGCATTTGACAATATTCAACATCAATTTATGACAAAAACTCTCAACAAAGTGGGTATAAAGGGAGCACACCTCAACATAATAAGGGCCTTAAGTGACAAGCCCACAGCTAATTTCATACTCAATGGTGAAAACCTGAAAGCTTTTCTTCTGAGATCAGGAACAAAACAAGGACACCTGCTCTTGTCACTTAAATTCAACAAAGTATTGTGAGGCCTAGCCAGAGCAATCAGGCAAGAAAAAGAAATAAAATGCATCCAAATAGGAAAGGAAGAAGTAAAACTGTAACTTTGCAAATGGCATGATACTGTATATAAAAAACCCTAAAGATTATACCAAAAACTGTTAAAATAAATGAATTCGGTAAAGTTGCAGGATACAAAAATCAATCTACAGAGATCTGTTACATTTCTCTGCACTCATAATAAACTATCAGAAAGGGAAATTACAAAAACAATCTCACCCACAATTGTATCAAAAGGAATAAAATACCTAGGAATAAATTTAACCAAGGAGGTGAAAAACTTGAACACTGAAAACTTTAGGATATTAAGAAATTTAACACACAGATGGAAAAAATATACCATGCTCAAGGAATGGAAGAATATTGTTAAAATGATAAAATAATTATTGATAAAATTTTATCAACTATGGATATCGAATATTATTAAAATGTCCATGCCACCTGAAGCAATCTACAGGTTCAAACAATCTCTATCCAAATTCTAATGGCACTTTTCAGAGAAATGGAACAATCCTAACGTGTATGGAACCACAAAAAAACTGACTAGCCAAAGCAGTCTTGAGAAAGAACAAAGCTGGAGACATTAAACTCCCTATTCCAAATTATATCACAAAGCTATAATAATTAAAACAGTATAGTATTGGCATAAAAACAGACACACAGAGAAATGGAACAGAATAGAGAGCCCAGAAACACACACATAGATATGTGGTCAATTAATTTATGATAAAGGAGCCAAGAATATACAATGCAAAAGGGACAGTCTCTTCAGTAAATGATGCTGGGAAAACTGGAGAGCCACATGCAAAAGAATGACACTGAACCCCTATCTCACACCATACACAGAAGTTAACTCAAAATGGATTAAAGACCTAAATGTAAAACCTGGAACCATAAACTCCTGGAACATAGGCAATGAGCCCCTTCGCATTGATCATGGCAATGATGTTTTAGATTTGACAGCAAGAGCAAAAATAAACAAGTGGGATTACATCAAACTAAAAAGCTTCTGGACAGCTAAACAACCATCCAGAAAATGAAAAGACAACTTACCAAATTGGAGAAAACATTTGGAAATCATATCTGATAAAAGTTTAATAAACAAAAAATATATAGAATGCATATGACTCAATTGCAAAAAACCAAACCGATTTAAAAAACGGGCAGAGGATCTGAAGAGACATTCTCCCAAAGACAATATACAGATGGCCAACAGACACATGAAAAGGTGCTCAGCATCACTGGTCATCAGGGAAATGTAAATAAAAACCACAATGAGGTACTACCTTGGACCTCTTAGAATGGCTATTATCAAAAAAGCAAGAAATAATCACGCTGGCGAGGATGTAAAGAAAAGGAAACCTTTGGTGCGCTGTTGGAGGGAATGTAAATTGGTGTCACTACATGCGCAATAGTATGGATGTCCTCAAAAATTAAAAATAAAACTACCATATGAGCCAGGAGCACCTGAGTGGCTCAGTCGGTTAAGCTTTTGACGCTTACTCTCAGCTCAGGTCATGATCTCCTTGTCATCAGATTGAACCCTGCATCAGAATCCATGTTGAGTGTGGAGCCTACTTGAAATTGATATTCCCTCTCTTTCTCTCTCTGCCTCTCTCCCCTGCTCACTTATGCACATATTCTCACTCTCTCAAGAAAAAAAAAAAAACAACAACAAAAAACCTACCATATGATCCAGAAATTCTATATCTGGGTTTCTCTCTGAGGGAAATGAAAATACGAACTCAAAAAGGTAACTTTACTCCCACATTCACGGCAGCATAATTTACAATAGCCAAGACATGGAAGCAACCTAAGGGTCCATCGATGAATGAATGGATAAAGAAAATGTGGTGCGCGCGCGCGCACACACACACACACACACACACACACACAGGAATATCATGCAGCCATAATAATAAGGAAATTTTGCCATTTGTGACAACATGGATGGACCTTGAGGGCATTATGCTGAGTAAAATAAGTTAGAGGGAGACAAATACTATATAATCTCCCTTACATGTGAAATCTAAAAAAATTAAAAAACTAACACCCCCTCCTACCAAATTCTGAACTTACAGAGAATAGATTGGTGGTTTGCCCAGGAAGGGGGTTTGGGGGGTGGAGGATGGGGGAAATGGGTCAAAAGGTATAAACGTTCACATATAAGAGAGTCCTGGGTGTGTAATGTACAGCATAGTGACTAAATATAAAAATAGAAAGCTGTTCGTCATCGATGTATTTTAAACTTTGGCTAAAGATTACAAAACTAAAGTCTACAGGACCCCGGGAGAAGGCTACTCATCACACATTAAAACTCAGAATTTAAAAAACGGGGGCTGAGAGTGCAGGTGGTCTATGAAGCTGGAGGCCCCTCAACGGTAGAATTTTCACACCTCTGTCCCCGTGATCTCACGGGCCCTAAGTTCACACCACATGAGCCCCGCTGAGCTCTCCGGTTTAGGCAGAGACCAAAGACGCTAGCTCTTACTACAATGGACGCTGTCACTGAAGGTTTAGTGACCAGGATGGGGTCTCAAAGCATTTGCCAACAGCACTTTGTTCGTCAAAACCCAATGGTCCTAAACTGAATAAAGTATGGACTTTTCATAACGATGCACCAATACTGACTCCTTAGCTACAACAAATGTACCACAGGAACAGGAACGTCAGAGGACAACAATGGGGGAAACTGGTGAGGGGACGTGGGAACTCTCTGTACGGTTTTGTAACTTTTCTGCAAGTCAGAAACTATTCTGAAATAAAAACGTTTCTTACTTAAAAACTAAGCAAATGAACAAAACCAAAAGCCCCAAATCTTCGCGGTGCTGAGACAGGAGATACTACACGCAGATGAAAGTGATCTTGAACCCCCACCTGCAACCTTACCTAAACATCAATTCCAGCTGGCTTGTGTATTTAACCACAGATCCAAAGATTCTGGGGGCACCTGGGTGGCTCCGTCAGTCAGTTAAGCATCTGACTCTTGATTTCGGCAGAGGTCACAATTCACCATTCGTGAGTTCGAGCCCCATATCAGGCTCTGTGCTGACTGTATAGAACCTGCTATGGGATTCTCTCTCTTCCTCCCTCTCTCTCTCTCTCTCTCTCTCTCTCTCTCTCTGTTCCTACCCTGCTCATGCTCACTCTCTCTCTCTCTCAAAATAAATAAATGAACTTAAAAAAAACCATTCTGGACTGTACCACGAAGAACATCTTTATGATAAAGACAGAGGTCTCTTTAATAGGGTCGCAAAGGAAAGGACTGAACCCCGTCGGAAGCAAGAACTTCTATTCATCAAAGGACACAGAGAAGAATATATTTAAAAATATATCCAACAATGGGCTCCTATCCAGAATACAGAACTCCTAAAAATCAATAGGAGAGACCACATACAGACAAAATGGGCAAAGATCTGAAAAGGAATTTCACAGAAGAGGGTATGTGAAGACCAATAAACACTGATGGTGTTCGGCATCATCAGTTATCAGGGAAAGGCATTTTTATCACCAGCTTGGTCTGAGCGGCATGGTTTGCCATCAGAAGAGGCCGGCAGAGGAAGAGGATGTCAACTTTCACTCCAGGCCCTCTTCCCACGAGGACCAAGAACTCCACCCTTAAACCCTGGCAAAGGTTGAGAATCCTTGTGGGTCCCGAGAGGGTCCCCAAACCGGAAGGGCTGAGAAAGAGCCGTCTCTCTAGGCCCTCACCTCTCATTCCTGAGAATGCAGGTTTTGCTATATATTCTGGGCAGCCCTTAAAGCCTCCAGAAGGCCACCTAAAGCCTACCAGGAGGACAGGGGCAGCAGGGCACTCAGAAGGCGGCTGGCAGGAAGCGGTGAGGGCAGCCCCGGCCAGCAGAGGCAGGGTGTCCACTCCGAGGCACGGAGCAGGAGAATTTCGTTGCTGCTTCAGCACCAATGACAGCAGCCCTTCTGTTGCCAGGGAAGTGATGTGCCCAGAACTGCAATTTGCGGGGCCGTGACACCCTGTGCCTGCCATCTAGAGGTATGGGAGGCAGCCTGGCCGCCCGGCCTTCCGGGCCTCAAGCCTGGGTGAGCTTAATGTGGGAGATCTGTCCGCTTAATCCCCTAAACATCTTCCTCCTGTGAGCCTTGTGCTCAGCTGCACGGCCTGCCAGCTGGCCTAAATCCTCAGCTTGCCAGAGAACTGGCCACAAGCAACGGCAGGAAATAAAACCAAGGAAAGCCCTCAGCTGGGGCGCGGTGAGCGTCTCCTGGTGTCCCTGTGACTCTTTCAGATGCTGTTGGATGAGGAGGGCCATCCACGTCCCCTGATACCCTCCGTGGCTCTTCATACCCCAGCTGCGTCCAGCCGGCTCTGCCTTCACAGCTGGAGCCCCGCTTCATGGCAGTGACGTGAACCACTGCCCCAGGTTAGGCACAGCTTCCCCACATCTAGCTGTGTGGCCTTCTCCACGCTTCCTCTTAGATTGGTGGAAGGGGGTCCGCGTGGGGTAATCCTACAGCGGCCAAACACAGTCCTTGTCGCAGAGGCAGGGGGTGCATCATCACTAAACTCCCCCCTCGAAGGAAAGGAAATCAATCTCATCAGCCCTCTGTCTTCAGTATTATTACCACCTGAACGCCCGTAACCTGCCAAAGTTGCCCTCTGTGGAGGGGAAGCTCCAAGTGCTCGAAGATTCTCTCACGCTTAAACCAAAACTTGGTTTAGAGCAGTGTCTCTGCTACGAAACAGTAAGCAGAGGTATGCGGTGTTAGGCACTCAGAGTGTTTCTGGCCTCTGTTAAGCAGTTCGTGGCGGTTGTCCATTCCTGGGGGTGGTTCTCGAGCTCAGTGGTACGGGCACCTTTGCTTTACAGCTGAGAAAGCCGAGGCCCAGAGGGGCCGGGAGGTCACGGAGTCACTCAGCTGCGTTTGTGGGATCCCAGTACCTTGGGCCAATGTGCCCCCCAGCCTGTTGGGCCCAGTTCTAGCCTCTGAAACCCCCAAGAAAAGTGTCGCTCCCTTTCCCAAGGCCTTTCCACATCCCTGCCCCTCCTCCTGGACCAAGCTTCCTTGGGCTTCTCATCGTTGCCTCCCGGCTTTGGCCTCCGTCCCCTCCCCATCCTGGTCACCGGTGTGCCCGGGGTCCCTTCTAAGGGTGCTAGGCAGAAATGGACACAATCTTCCATCGCTGGTAACCACCTCTACAATTCTGGACTCGGTATCCCTCACGATGCAGCCTGTGGTTCTCATTCCCCACCCCCACCCCCCCCATCTGCCATGAGCTCAAAAGCAAGTCCAACACCTGAGGCTTTATCACATATGGTATTTTAAAGTATTCCTTCTGCCTTCAGAACTTCACCTTCATCTCAGTGAGATTTCATCTTGTTAGATTTGACTGTTTCAGTCTGCTGAATTTTTTTTTTTTTTTTAAGTAGACTTCACGCCCAACACAGGGCTTGAACTCACAACCCTGAGATCAAGTCCTGAGCTGAGATCCAGAGTCAGATGCTTAACTGACTGAGCCACCCAGGAGCCCCTCTGTTGAGTACTTTCAACAGTATGGATTCTGTCGTTTCGGACAACCGCTACCCCTCAAAGTGTGTCACAGTAAATGTGACTCACATGCCTCCTGGAGGACGCTGCTGCTGAATGGCCGAGGACAGGGCCTGAGGCCACCACCCATGACCATCCAGACGGGGACCCCTTGCTTTGAAACAGGATTCCTTGGGAAGCATCGTTCAGCTAGTTACAGACCTTCCACGTAATCCAAACCCACACTCACCCTTCCAGGCTCCCTCCTGGTCACCATTGCCTTCTCCAGGGCCTTTAGGCTCTCGGCTCGTTGCGTCTGAGCTGACAAAGACCGCCTTTGACTCCTTTGACGAGTAAGCGTCGTGTCATCTGCCCCGCTGTCGATGTTCTCTGTAGCGTCTCCGGACAAGGTTGACAGTCGGG
This sequence comes from Panthera leo, assembly GCF_018350215.1. Classification (NCBI taxonomy): domain Eukaryota; kingdom Metazoa; phylum Chordata; class Mammalia; order Carnivora; family Felidae; genus Panthera; species Panthera leo. Next base: position 116,520,713 of record NC_056684.1, read on the forward strand.
TGACTGAGGCCTTGGTGATGCTGCAGGGGAATCAGGGTGCAGGTGACAGAAGGAGGGCCTTGGGAAACGAGCAGATAACCCAGTGGTGTGTGAGGAGGAGGAGGAGAAGCGGAAAGGGGGGAGGAGAAGGAAGGGGAAGGAGCTCTCCTGAAGGCAGTCGGGGCTGATGGCAAGAAATCTCCAGCACCTGCCAGTGAATCTGTGGCAAGCCCACAGGTGCCAGACGCTTGCTGCCTCTGCTCCTTTTTCTCTTGACATTTTGCTCAAGAGGGATGGTACCCCAGGTTTGCTCGGATTGGGCTCAGCCCCCTTAGGAAAAGTGCAAAGCGCAGGGTCCGTCCCTTGAATGCCTTTTCAAAACTCAGGCACTGGAGACTGGGCCGAGTTGATTGGCTTCATGACCAGAAGGTGCTTCTCGTAGACCATTTATTCATGCAAGGCCCTGAGAAACTGGGAGTTTCTCTAATGCTTTTCCACATGACCACAGATGAACCATTCAAAGAGGGCCAGCGGGAAGGGACAAACATTTAAGGGCCAGGAGAGGGGAAGGGCTGTCTTCTGCGAGAGAACTGGAAATGAACGTGCAAGCTTTAACGGGCAAAAGCTGTATTTCTGCCTGCTTATTAGGCACAGGGCTGCGGGGGAAGGACGGGTTGACATGTGGAGGGACACAGGCCCTGATTCTGGAGGGAAGCCACAGAGGGCCCTTGGGAGCCATTCACCTAAGTGAAGTGTGTTTTCCGTGCGCCCCAGTTCCTTGGGGGCATGAGCCAACGTGCCCTTGGAAGAGTTGCTGCAGAAGCGCGGCCCGAGTGCCAACGGCAGGCTGCTGGCTCCCTCTGCTGTCCACTTGTGAGCTTTGCCTTCAAGTGGAGGAGAGCTATTCCAGGAGCAAATCTGAAGGCACAAAACTTGGCTGGAAACAGGGGCTCTCGCAGGACCACGAGAAGCCCTGTGCTGGACCCAGAGCCCTGTTAGCGTCTGACCTAATGGGCGGCATGACCCACTCATGGGTCAGGTGAGTCCCAGAGCAGTACTTTCAGGGACTTTTCTGGGGCCAGGGGTGAAGAGGGAATCCCTGAGAGCCAAGGGATGCTCAGAGCACTGAGCAAATGATAAAGACGTTGCTTCAACCTGGAAGGCGTTCAGAGGAGAGAAGACTGTGTTGATGGCTCCATTTTCCTTTCTTCAGACTAATGACAAAATTTCCTGCCACCGATAACCTCCCTCCCTCCAAAACCTGAGCCACTGCGGAAAGGATTGGGGAGCAGGGGTGGGGATGAGGGGCTTGAGCTTGGGGAGAACTGCCAGGTGCTGGTTTCTCTGGCCAGGGTTTCTCCCCCAGTGCGATCTGCTAAGTACCCAGATGCAGAAACGCAGATCATTTTTCCCCTACCAGAAGCACCAAGGGTTGTCCGGTAAACAAGGCCCCAATGCCCAGTCTTTTCCAGACCATGAGCTCCCCTTGCTTCAAGATTGTGGAGCATATAGGGACGCCTGGGGGGGCTCAGTTGGTTAAGCATCTGACTTCAGCTCAGGTCACGATCTCACGGTTTGTGGGTTCAAACCCCGCGTCGGGCTCTGTGCTGACAGCTAAGAGCCTGGAGACTGTTTCGGATTCTGTGTCTCCCTCTCTCTCTGCCCTCCCCCACTCTCTCTCTCTCTCTCTCTCTCAGATATAAACATTAAAAAAAACCTTAAAAGATTGTGGGGTGGAGAAAAGTGACAGGATTCACTTATTTCTGTGGTAGGTTATGATTCTGTTGAACAAAGTGGTGTGTAAAATGTCACATTTCTTTCTTCTTACTCTAAATCTGGCTAATGGGTTCTAATCAGCCTTTGCAGAGGCTGACCGTGCCCCTGATCCTTCTAGCTCTTTCAGGCACAAAGGGCGGGTTCTGGGATAATACTGGGATCAGCCTGTCCCAGCTGGAGAAGTTTAGGAAATGCTGCAGAACATCCCGGGATCCCCCACTCCGGATGCCTGGCAGCGTTCCTGTTTACAAACATGCCACGCTAAGGGGCTCGTGCCGACTTAGAGACCCCAATCTCCATTTCTCAAAGCCCGGTTTATCATCCGCCGCTGGGAGCACAAAATTCGACCTGCCTGTGGCACATTAGGTTCGATAATCTCTTCCTGATGCTGCAAATTCTCTTTGTGAAATTTGGGACTTTTCTCACTTAACTGGATCCCCACACCTCGTAAGGGATCCAAGCTGTCTGGCCAACCAAGCTGAGCCTTGACCTTGAAAATTCAACGTAGGCGAACTTCCCCGTTCTTTGATATTTTGAAGGTTTCTTTCTGGGGTCCAGCCCGTCACCTTCCTATTTCTAGAAGAAGGAGCATGAAAAGAAAAAGAAAAAAAGCCCTCGCAAGGGGGCCCAAAGGGGGTCCTATGCCAGTCTGTCGTGCCAATGTCCTAAAGAAAGCAGACTGCAGTTACAGGTGACGTTCAAGAAGCTGAGACTATCTTTTACTGCGTGATCGCAAACTGTTTTGTTATTTCTCTAATAATACATGCAAAGTCTCCTTTGGAGTTATGAAAGGGGGAAGAGAGAGGGAGAGAAGGAGGAAGGGAGGGGGTTTCCAGTTCTGTTTTTCTACATGTACCGACAGGCTACCTTGGCCTGGGATTAGACGGAGAACTTCAGAGAGAAAAGGTAGAAAACGCTCACCTCTTGAAGTTTGCCTGCTGGTCTCCTAGCAACTGGCTTCTTGTTTGAGGCACAGCTGAGCGGCGTGGAGGGGCACCGTGAAGGGGCACATACTCGCTTTTTCCCACCGGATGATGGAGTTGTAATTAATCTAAACACTCTATTCAAGTGGCAGTGAAGGAAAGAGGAAGAGTTCTCAGAATGAGCTTTTCTGAGTTGCTGTGCCTGGTGTTGTGACAAGAGAGGCACGTGTGTGAGGGCCGGTGGCTGCTCCCTCAGCCTCCTCGATGCCCAACTGGGGCCAGGGGGCTACCTGACTGAGGGAGGTGGCCAGGTGAGGAGAGTGGGGCACTTCGGTGGAAGGTGAGGCATTCACTCCCAGGGTGAGGCAAATGACGACTCTCCACCTACAGGACCCCGAGAAGGACCCCTCCTAGATGCAGCAGACCTTTTACCGCACCTCAGGCCCTAGCTGGACGGGGGCCTCCCCCAGGTCACCTGCTAGAGAAGGCACGTCTCGTCTCAAGACAGCATTTGCACTGAGACTGAGCCCCGTTACCAGGTCACTTGGTTTCTAAAGAAACAATAAAAATCTAGATTTGTGTGTGTGTGTGTGTGTGAGCGTGCCCGTGCACTAAAATCTCCCAATTTAAAAATATTTGGGGGCCCCTGGGTGGCTCAGTTGGTTAAGCATGCGACTTCGGCTCAGGTCATGATCTCATGGTTCCTGAGTTCGAGCCCCGCTTCGGGCTCTGGGTGACAGTTCAGAGCCTGGAGCCTGCTTCCGATTCTGTGTCTCCCTCTTTCTCTGCCCACCCCCCCTCCCCACTCACACTCTGTCTCTTTCTTTCTCTCTCTCCCTCTCTCAAAAATAAGTAAATAAACATTAAAAAAAAAAAAACATTTTCCTCAAACTCTTTTCGTTCACTCGAGACATGTAAGGCCCCCAATTCAAACCATAACCCTTTGCTTAAATCTTTTCTAAGCAGTCTTTGCTGTTAAAATATCTTTTCTATCCCATTTCTAAAGCCATGCATCTCCCCTTCAAGCAGTGCGATGATCTGGGAGTGTGAGAAGCATCTGAGTCTTTCCGGTCCCACAGCTCAGCCTGGGAGCCCTGTCCCACCAGACACAGGGCTGCAGGAGAGGGGAGACCCTAGCCATCGGGAGCCGGAAGCTTGATGACCGGGGCTTGCCATCAGTGTTTTTGTTTTTAATTTTTTAAGTGTTTAATTATTTTTGAGAGAGAGGGAGAGACAGAGCAGGGGAGGGGCAGAGAGAGAGGGAGACACAGAATCCGAAGCAGGCGCCCGGCTTCGGGCTGTCAGCACAGAGCCCGCCCTGGGGCTCGAACTCACAAATCCTGAGATCAAGACTTGAAATGAAGTCAGACCCTTAACCAACTGAACCGCCCAAGTGCCCCACCGTCAGTGTTTGTAGAAGTGAAGAGTTGATGAAAAAGCACTGCAGAGGAAGAGAATGGAGAGTGCACATCTGGGGCGCAGGTGCAGGCTGGGCAGTGGTTTAGCCAAGGGCAAATCTGTGAACCTGAGTTCTGCTCCTGAGCAGGTTCCAGTAGATCATGGCAGACCCGCTCACCCACTTGCAAAAAGCAGGGAAAGAACTCAATAAGTTAGGGCGCCTGGGTGGCTCAGTTGGTTAAGCGTCTGACTTCAGCTCAGGCCATGATCTCATGGTCGTGTGTTCCAGCCCCACATGGGGTTCTGTGCTGACAACAAAGGAGCCTGTTTCAGATCCTCTGTCTTCCTCTCTCTCTGCCCCTCCCCCACTCACACTTTCTCTCTCTCAAAAATAAACATTAAAAGAAAAAAAAACTTGGTGAATTACAAAAGTCCTGTTTTTAATGGCATCTAAGAGGTGAGGAAGCTGCAGGAATAAATGGACTAAAATTTCAGAAAGGGGAGAACTGTTGCAGGTGAGTAGACGGTCGGCTGCCCTTCATTTCTGCCCTTTTTCTGATTGTGGTCTGGGCTGAGGCTACCTGCCCCCCTAGGGGCAGAGAATGTGGCAGATCCCCTAGATCCTGTGGGGCTGGGCTGCCCAAAGCAGGGATTTTAGGAGCCTCAAACACGTGGCTGGTCCTCCCTAAACATCTTCTGAATCTGAGGCTGGATGGGTGACCAAAGAGTTAAGTGAGAAATTTTAAAAGGTGAGTGAGAGATATCCATCCTATCGTCTGGAGGTGCTAAAGAAAGGGAAATTGTCAGGAGTAGCTGAACTGAATACAAAGAGGCAACAGATGAAGGCTGTAGAGTGCGGTACTGCCCTGAGGTCCCACGGGTCCTTTTCACCTGCTGTGGTTACTTACAGATTCTTCTGGAAGCTGCGAGAGCCTAGGAATCTAGGCTTGCCCCTACGCCCGGTGCGGGAGGACAAAGAACTTAGGACGTTTGTGAGACAAGGTGACCTGACTGAAGACCAGAGAGACCTCAAGCAGATGTCTGGGCTCCCTCCTGACACACACCAAATTTAGAATCTGTGCGAGGCGAGGTACTAAAAAGCAAAGTGAAAAACCTGTGAAGGCGGGGCTGAATCTCCTGCAGTCTTTCCGGGTTAAGGGGACAGAGAACTGCCAGGCTCCAGTTGAAATCTCTTGGGAGCCACACCCAGGAACAGGGGTAAGCTGAGGGTAGACGGCATCTTCCCATAACTCTTACCAAAATTGTATCCGCGTCTTGATCCAGCTCAGTCTCCGAAGAAGGGTCTCCTGCCTGATGCCTGATGCCGAAAGGGTAGACAACATTATCTGGAGCCTTTGTAGGTCTTTATCAAAATGTCTGGCATACAATAAAAATTTGCTAAAAAGCAAAAATCATGTCACATGTAACAAGGTAAAAAAAAAAAAAAGGCAATAGAAATAAACCCACCTGTGGCCCAGATATTAGCAGTTAAGAACTGTTAAGTGACAGAATGGAAAATGCCACCAAATGTTTGGAATAGAATCTTTAAAAAGAATCAAATGGACCTTTTGGAATTGCAAAACACACTAAAACGGAGAGGTCAATGGGTTTAATGGCAGGTTGTGAACACAGTTTACTAACTAGTTAGAAGATGGGTCATCAGAAAATATTCAGAACAGAGGTGCCTGGGTAGCTCAGTCGGTTAAGCGTCCGACTTCGGCTCAGGTCATGATCTCATGGTCCGTGAGTTCAAGCCCCGCATTGGGCTCTGTGCTGATGGCTCAGAGCCTGGACCCTGTTTTGGATTCTGTGTCTCCCTTTCTCTCTGACCCTCCCCTGTTCATGCTCTGTCTCTCTCTCTCTCTCAAAAATAAATAAACATTTAAAAAATTAAAAAAAAAGAAAATATTCAGAACAAATGACATAGAGAAATACGGAAAAAGAAACATCAATGGTGTGACACGTAGGATAGAGTCTCAGAAGGAGCAGAGAGAGACAACAGAAGGGAAACTTACGGGAATTAGGACTGACCAGTTTCTCAAACTGCTGAAAGACATCACCCCACAGATTCCGAAAGCTCAGTGATCCCTAAGTAGGATAAATCCAATGTGCTGTTTCTAGAGCCTGGATTGAGCACATTAACAAATAAGGGCTTGGACCTGGACCGATACAAGTATTTATTCAGGGGCATCAACCACCTTTGGTTAGAGAATGGATGGATTCCAAGAAACTCTCGGATCATGCCCTGTTTCCAAGGCACTGCATCCGCGGAAAATCTTCCTGCTTTGCTCTTGTTTTCCTCCTTTGAGGGCAATCTGTTGAAGATGTGTTGATCCTCCAAGACCTGTTAGCATGGACGCTCACCACTGCTCCTCATGCTTGGGTTGCAGGGAGGGCGCTCCTGCTGTATTCAGGAGGGGCTAGTGTTGCAGAAAGGCCTCCGTTCCCTCCCTTCCACTTGGCTCTATCTCCTTATGGAAAGAGGCAGCATTTTTGGGACTGGAGAATCAGAGAAGTCTGACGCTTCACTGCCACCTATTTCTCTGGGGAGGCTGGTGTGTTAAAAATGCCTACCATACGTGGCCTTCCTTTCCCTTCTGCATTCAACCTGCGCGAGACGGTGGACCTCCCTGCCAGCTGCTGGCTGAGTCTGCCATGCTCCCTGGGTTTTCTCCCGAACCCCTTGTGTGTGCAGTTCCTGAGGTCTAGACTCTAAGAGAAGGTGAGAGTGTTTTTGTTTTTGTTTTTGTTTTTTTTGTCTGCAGGCCCAAGCCTCATTCTCGAATCCAGTTTTACATGCTGTATTTTACTCCCTATTATGTTTCCTAATTCGTTCAAACTCCAAGCAGGTAGAGCGAGCTTTATTATCACCCGTAAGACCCCAATAAGAAACACCTCGAAAGTTACATCTTCTCTTAAGCCTTTCTCATCCCTTCAGAGCAGAATGAACTTCTTCCTTTCTGGCTCTGAGGCAATTTATTATAGCAACACATTGTGCAGTAATTACTTCTTCATCTAGAAGTCTTCCGCACCAGGCTTGGGTTCTTGGAGGCAGGTGCCATATCTGATCTGTTTTTGTTTCCTCATATCATCAGACAGCATCCTGCACATTCTAGGTATTCAAGTTTTGTTTAAGGACGGGACTCTGGAATTCAGCAAATATCACCACGTGAGAATCGCTAGTGCTAACAACCAGTTCTCTGCAGCTGTTTTCAATATCAGGTTCAGGGTAATTGAGAGGAACACTGAAAGGACCCCATGAAGAAAAGCTGTTTTTGCTCCTTTTCCTGCCTTTTTTTTTTTTTTAATCCAAGTGAGTTAACATGTAGTGTAGTAATGATTTCAGGAATGGAATTTAGTGATTCATAGAACACCCAGTGCTCATCGCAACAAGTGCCCTCCTTAATGCCCATCCCCCATCCAGACCATCCCCCCCACCCAACACCCCTCCAGCAACCCTCAGTTTGTGCTCCGTATTTATGGTTTGTCTCTCTCTCTCAGTTTTTATCTTATTTTTGCTTCCCTTCCCCTATGCTCATCTGTTTTGTTTCTTAAATTCCACACACGAGTAAAGGTACTTTTCTTTCTCTGACTTATTTCACTTAGCACAATACACGCTAGTTCCACCCACGTTGTTGCAAATGGCAACATTTCATTCTTTCTAATCACTGAGTAAGATTCCATTGTATGTATATACCACATCTTCTTTATCCATTCATCAGTCGATGGACATTGGAGCTCTTTCCATAATTTGGCTATTGTTGATAGCGCTGCTCTAAACATGGGGGTGCACGTGCCCCTTCGAAACAGCATTTTTGTATCCTTTGGATAAATACCTCGTCGTGCAATTGCTGGGTCATAGGGTAGTTCTGTTTTTATTTGAGGAGCCTCCATACTGTTCTCCAGAGTGGCTGCCCCGCTTCATGTTCCCACCAACAGTTCCTGCTTCTATTTTTGTTAGCCCTTGAGCCTCTGCGCGCGCCTTATAGTACAGATCGTATATGTCCCCCTTGCAAAGGTCAAGGAGGTAATGAGTTCTCTGGAGTCTTGCAGCACAATGGATGATATCTAAGGGGTGACTTGGTGGCGTGGTCAGGTAGGTTTTCCGAGACCACTGACTCCTGATACCGAGGACCCTGGCTCCAGAGCAGAAGTGACTTCTGGAGGACACCTGAGCACCCGGCCTTGTTTTGGCCGGTTCCTGGATGCCTGAGAGGACATGCACACCAGACTCCAAGCAGAGACCAGACTCTCTCTTTTCCTTTCTGAGTCTCCTAGACGCTGTGTCAACATCCACACTCTCTGTGTCTTCAGTAAACCCTGATCTCCCTTCCTCCTGGTCACGTTTGATTTCTATCCCGTGTGAAGCCAAGGACCTTCTTAGCTGGTCCTGCAGGCCCTCCTTTGGGTCCTTGACTCGGTCTGCGACCTCATAACCAAGAACGGGCTATTTGGAAAGGATGACTCTTAGACGACAAAATTTTCTTCTCGAAGTGTCAAGTCTAAATTTTTTTTTTACCCGTTTGAAAGAAAAAAAATGTTTCCATACATTTGTAAATACATATCGATATCTATACTTTATTATATATATTTTTTCTGCTCTCTGAAATAGAACATCTTGAGTATAGTACAATCTTCCAAAGTCTCAGGACCACAGCCCACAAAGGCTATCGAGATAGAGGTTTCTTCGTGCGTGCATCAAGTGACTGCGGTGATTTTCAAGTTCAGGGCTCTCCATCTTTCCCTTTCCTGCTATCTGACGTGCCACAGTGGTCATCTACACTGCTGGGTGGTTGCTGTGTCTATCACCCCACACTTGGCTCAGGTGATGGGGAAGGTGTACGTGTGGAGGTGGGGGATGTATGGCAAGGAGCACAGGAGAAGGTGACAGTCGGGCACTGGAGGAGGTTCCACTTCTTAAAGAGATAATAGGCATGGGGGAAGGGGAGCAGGGACAGGGAAAAGGCGACCTTGGAACCGCTTGCAGGAGAAAGATTGGATTTGTTGCGCTTTATTTGTTGATGAGCTCACCCTTAGTGGTGACTCTGAATTAATTTACTTTAAACATCTTAAATACAGCACAACAATACAGTTTGGTGCCGTGAGCTGAGCAATGAGCCTTCCCAGACTGAGGTGGCTTAGGAATGAAAATACAGTCCCCAAGGGAATTTAACACAGAAGGAATTTGGTTTATTTTGTAAAGCAAAACAATTTTTAACGGCATGTCTTACTAATTACTAGGGAAATGAAATGTCAGCTTTGGAATCACTTAGGAAGTTTTAGCCAACATCAAAATATATCCAGATGCTGACTCCACTCCCAAATTGGATTATACGTATTTTAAGAAAGACCTGTGCAGGCAGTTCTTATCAACAACGTCATACACAAAGCAGGAAAAGCAAGGGAATAATGTACAAGACTTTATTTCCCTGTTGAATTTATATCGAAAAGATTTTTTTTGTTTGTTGTTTTCTTTGGATTTTTTTCCTACAATTTGTTGACAAGTGTGGCTTCATGTGTTTTTATTGAATTTAGAGAAATCACTCTGTGTCCTATTAAGGGTCTCTCGTGAGTCCCTCTTAGTTATGAAAATATAAGGAGAGTTGGCCTCACACATCATTACTTTCACCAAAAGTAAACGTGACTCATCAAACCTACAGGCAAAAGGACAGGAATATGTTCCACCTCTTGGAGAAAGGAGGACCAAATAACATGTGGACATATTTTTATTTATTATTATTTTTTTAATTTTGTAAACGTTTTTATTTAGTTTTGAGAGACAGAGCCTGAGCAGAGGTGGGGCAGAGAGAGAGGGAGACACAGAATCTGAAGCAGGCCCCAGGCTCTGAGCTGTCAGCACAGAGCCCGACGTGGGGCTCGAACTCACAGACCGCAAGATCATGACCTGAGCCGGAGAAGGATGCTCAACCAACTGAGCCACCGAGAAGCCCTGAGGATGTATTTTTAAATCACCACAGAGTTTGAGCCCCACATCGGGCTCTGCACTGACAGTGTGGAGCCTGCTTGGGATTCTCTCTCTCTCTCTTTCTCTGCCCCTCTTCCACTCGTGCACATACTTTCTTTCTCAAAAATAAATAAACGTTAAAAAAATAAATCACCATGAAATATTGTGCCCTCTATAAAGGGTGTAGAGGAAGGTCTGATAAATGGAAAGATAGATATCCCATGTTTTAGCATGGGCAATATACTACTAATATAAACATGTCAAACCCCTCCCTCAGTTATCTAAAAATTTACTGTCGTCAAAATGAGGACTCAGTTTTAACCTGTTTGAGATTTTGATAAGCTTATGCTAAAATTTATATGGAAAAAAGGCAATCTACAACTAGGTAAGATAATTTCAACTTTAACAAAGAAGCATAAGGAGGGGTGCTTGCCCTATCGTATGTTAGACACATCAGAGAATTATAATAAAAACCATGCCAAGCCCAAAACAGAGTGATATCAGCAGAAGAACAGTCAAATGGACTGTTGGAACAGAAAAGAAAGCTGATAAAGAGAGATACAAACATATATGAGAATTTAAAAATGTATACTATTTAAAATATGTATACTATTTAAAAATGTATACTATAAAATGTATACTATTTAAAAATATGTATACTATTTAAAATATGTATACTATTTAAAAATGTATACTATTAATAGTATACATTTGCTTAAATAAAAATTAAGTATTTCTTTTCAAAATAATAAACTGTGGATATATTTTGATAGAATGAGAGAAGATGTTTGTAATGTCTAAAACTGAAAAGGGATTAATATCTAGAACACTGCTTCTGAAAATTTAATAGGCATACGAATTCCTTGGAGATCTTGTTAAACTTCAGCTTCTAATGCAATAGGTCTGGGGTGGGGCTCTGAATTCTGCATTTCTAACAAACTTCTGGCTGATGCTAATGCTTCTGAAAAGCAAGGATCAAGAATATACAATAAACTCCCCCAATGGGAGAAACCCCAATAGAAAAATGGGCAAAAAGTCATGAGCACATGATTTATACATAGAAAACCCAAAAGGCCATCAAACATGTGAAAAGTCTCAAACTTATTAATTACCAGATACATGCAATTTAAAACAGTAACAAGATATTATTTCACATATATCAGGGTGTCAAAAATTAGGAAGATTAAAAATGCTAATTATTGGTACAGATTTGGGGAATACGGAAACACTCAGGCACTGCTGGTGGGAGGGTAGACTGGCGTAGCCATTTTTCTGAGCAATCTAGCACTCCTTGTTAAATTTATGTATTTATGTATTTATTTGTTTATTTTAGAGAGAGAAAGAAAGACGGAGCATGAGTGGGGGAGGGGCAGAGAGAGAGGGAGACACAGAATCCAAAGCAGGCTCCAGGCTCTGAGCTGTCGGTACAGAGCCTGACGCGGGGCTCGAACTCAAACTGTGAGATCATGACCTGAGCCGAAGTCGGACACTAAACCGACTGAACCACCCAGGCACCCCGCTATTTGTTAAATTTAAATGTATTCACACCAGATGTATAGGCACTCTACTCCTGGTTACATTTTTCCCAAAAAAATTTTCACAAAAGACTCATAAGAAGACATGTTTATTTAGAAAGATGTTTATTAGATCATTATTTATGGTGCTAAGAATTTGGAGGTTAATACTTGAGGGAGTGGACAGATGCCCACCTTCGAACATGCGCCGTGTTGATGGATCAGAAATCTTAATGTTGTTAGGATGACAGTACCCACCTAATTGATGTACAGATTTAACACAATCCCTATTAAAATCCTAGGTACTTTTTCTGCAGAAATTGACGAACTGATCTTAAAACTCAAATGGTAATAATGGAAAGGACACAGAAGAGCTACTTGGGACTTTTGGCATGATGGAATGAGAATCTGGAATGGAATCTGGCCAGTCCAGCAACCAATCTTACTCAAGGGTAAAAGGCTCAATGCTTTCCCCCTAAGATGAGGAACAAAACAATAACGCCCTATCTTGCCACTGCTATTCAACATTCTACCAGAGCTTCTAGCCAGAGGAGTTAGGCAAGAAGAATAGATAAAAGACATTCAGATTGTAAAGAAAAAAGTAAAACCATCTCTATTTGTAGATGACATGATTTTGTATATAGAAAACCATAAAGAATCTACTTAAAATATTATCATAATTAATAAGCAAGTTCAGCGAGGTTGAAGGATACAAATCAATATATAAAAGTCAATTATATTTTTATATACTTGCACTAAACAATTAAAAATAAAATTAATAGTGCAATTCCATTTACAATAGCATCAAAAAGAATAAAAAACTTAGAAATACATTTCAAAAAGGGGTGCAAAACATACACTCTGAAAACTACAATACATTGTTAAAAGAAATTAAAAGAAGACCTGATAAACGGAAAGCCATTTCATGTTCATGGATCAGGAGATTTTATATTTAGATGACAATATTCCTCAAATGGATCTACAAATTCAGGGCAATCCCTATCAAAATCCCAGCTGGCTTCTTTGTAGAAATTGACAAGCTGATTCTAAAACTTGTAATGGGGCGGGGCGCCTGGGTGGCTCAGTCGGTTAAGCGTCTGACTTCAGCTCAGGTAACGATCTCGCAGTATGTGAGTTCGAGCCCCGCGTTGGGCTCTGTGCTGACTGCTCAGAGCCTGGAGCCTGTTTCAGATTCTGTGTCTCCCTCTCTCTCTGACCCTCCCCCGTTCATGCTCTGTCTCTCTCTGTCTCAAAAATAAACGTTAAAACTTGTATGGGGCAATCCCTATTTAAATACCACCACCATTTTTCACAGAACTAGAACAAACAATCCGAAAATTTATTTGGAACCACAAAAGAACCCCAAATAGCCGAAGCAATCCTGAAAAAGAAAAATAAACCTGGAGGCATCACGATGCTGGATTTCAAGCTGTATTACAAAGCTGGGTCATCAAGACAATATGGTACTGGCGTATAAACAGACACATAGATCAATGGAACAGGATAGAAAACAAGAAATAGACCCACAACTATATATATGGTCAACTAATCTTCGACAAAGCAGGAAAGAATATCTAGTGGGAAAAAGACAGTTTCTTCCACAAATGGTGTTGGGAAAACTGGACAGCTACCTGCAAAAGAATGAAACTGGGCCACTTTCTTACACCATACACAACAATAAATTCAAAATGGATGAAATACCTAAATGTGAGACAGGAAATGATCACAATTCTAGAGAACACAGGCAGCAATCTCTTTGATCTCTGCCAGAGCAACTTTTTCCTAGACATGTCACTGAAGGTAAGGGAAACAAAAGTAAACGTGAACTATTGGGACCTCATCAAGATAAAAAGCCCCTGCACAGCAAAGAAACAATCAAGAAAACTAAAAGGCAGCATACTGAATGGGAGAAGATATTTGCAAATGACATATCAGATAAAGGGTTAGTATCCAAAATCTATAAAGAATTTAACAAATTCAACACCCCAAAAATAAATAACCAAGTTAAGAAATGGGCTGAAGACATGAATAGACACTTTCCCAAAGAAGACTTTCAGATGGCTAACAGACACATGAAAAGATGCTCAATATCACTCATCATCTGGGAAATACAAATCAAAACCACAGTGAGATACCACCTCACACCTGTCAGAATGGCTAAAATTAACAACATAAGAAACAATAGGTATTGGTGAGGATGTGGAGAAAGGGGACCCTCTTGCACTGTTGGTGGGAATGCAAACTGGTACAGCCACTCTGGAGAACAGTATGGAGGCTCCTCAAAAAACTAAAAATAGAACTACCCTATGACCCTGCAATTGCACTATTAGGTATTTACCCACAGAATACAAAAACACAGTTTTGTAGGGTTACCTGCACCCCAATGTCTATAGCAACATTATAGACAACAGACAATGGCCAAACTATGGAGAGAGCCCAAATGGTCATTGACTGATGAATGGATAAAGAAGATATGGTGTGTGTGTATATATAAAGAATATTACTCAGCCATCAAAAAGAATGAAATCTTGCTATTTGCAATGACGTAGATGGAGCTATAATGCATTATGCTAAGTGAAATAAGTTAATCAGAAAAAGACAAATACCATACGTCACTCATATGTGGAATTTAAGAAATAAAACAGATGAACATACGAGAGAGGGGGAGGAAAGAGAAGAGAGGGAAACAAACTACAAGAGACTCTTAATGATAGAAAAAAACTATGGGTTGCTGGAGGGAGGTGGGTGGGAGATGGGCTAGGTGGGTGATGGGTACTAAGGAGGGCATTTGTTGGGATGAGCACTAGGTGTTGTATGTAAGTGACTAATCACTGAATTCTGTTCCCAAAACCAATATAGGACTGTATGTTAACGAACTAAAACTTAAATTTAAAAAAGTGAAATTTAAGGGACCCAGAATCATCAAACAATCTTGAAAGAGAACAAAGTTTGACAACGACTGATCTCAAAATTTACTATAAAACTATAGTAATCAAGACAGTGAAGTACTGATAAAGATAGACATAGAGGTCAACAGAATGAAAGTTAGAGGTGAACTGTCACTTTTTTAATCAACTGATTTTTGACAAGGGTTCCAAGACAGATTAATGAATAAAGAATAATCTTTTCAATAAATGGTACTGGGACAACTGAATATCCACATGTAAATAAATACTTCAGACTCTTACTTCATGCCATATACAAAAACTAACTCCCAAAGGAGTAAGACCTAAATGGAAAAGCTGAAACTATAATACTCTTAGACAAAAACATAGGCATAAATCTTCACCATCTCCCATTGGGCAATGGCTTCTTAGATATGATACCGGAGGCATAGGAGAAAAATATATATTGGACATCACCAAAATTAAAAACTTGGTGCATCAGGGATGCCTGGGTGGCTCAGTCGGTGAAGCGTCTGACTTCAGCTCAGGTCATGATCTCACGGTTCATGGGTTCGAGCTCTGCATTGGGCTCTGTGCTGACAGCTCGAGCCTGGAGCCTGTTTCAGATTCTGTGTCTCCCTCTCTCTCTGCCCCTCCCCTGCTTGCACTCAGTCTCTGTCTCTCAAAAATAAACATTGAACAGTTTTTTATTTAAAAAGATTTTTTGTGCACCGAAAGATACCATTAAGAAAGTCAAAAGAGAACCCACAGAATGAGAGAAAACTTTTGGAAATCATATATTAAGAGACTGATATCCAGAATATGGACATGTGGAATGATATGGAATACATGATATGGAATACATATGGAAAAATGGGTATGGAAAGAACATTTACAACTCAATAATAACCCAATTAAAAAATGGGCAAAGGATCTAAATAGGTATTTCGCCAAAGAAAACATACAAATGGCCAATAAGCATGTGAAAAGATGTTTAACATGACTGGCCATTAGAGCAGTGCAAGTCAAAACCACAATGAAATAACCAGACAATAACATGACTGGTGAGAAGGTGGAGACATTGGAACCCTAATACACTGCCAGCGGGGATGTAAAATGATACGGCCATTTTGAAAAACATTTTGGTAATTTCTTAAACAGTTAAACAAATAAACGTTCCATATGGTCCATCAATTCCATTCCTAGGTATTTACTCAAGAGGAATGAAAGCATGATGTCCACACAAAGACTTGTAAGGCAAATGTGTAGAGACAGGAAACAGATCAGTGTCAGCCTGGGTCTGCAGGTGGGAGGAGGTATTGACTACAGGTGGAAAGAGTGACCTTTTGTGGTGTTGGAGACATTTTAAAATTGGATGTTCGGATGGTTACACAGATCTACAGCTTTACTTAAAGGCACTGACTTACACACTTACAATGGGTGAATTTTATGGTATGAAAATTGTACCTCTGTTGAAATGAAATTTCAAATGAAATGAAAATTGTAAAACTGTTGAAGAGAAATAACCAGTAACAAGGTAGAAAGAATGGTGGTATGGATAAATCAAGATCAGCAATACGTTGCAAACTGTAGAAGTTGCATGCTTCGTAATGAGGGTTCATTATACTATTCCTTGTACTTTTGTGTATATTTGAAATTTTTCATAACACAAAGTTAAAAAATAAGCCAGTAGTATTCCAGTAGTATTCTGAGAAAATTTCGTAGACGAAAAACCATCTGACAGGAAAAGTCTACTTAATGGTAAGACTCTTTGGAAAGAAATTGCACATTGAGATGAACTGTACACATTTCTAATTATAAATTCAGACTAAGCATCGAGTTGTCTGTATTCAATTGCCATCTAAAAATGTAGATTTTGAAAATCTGTATCACAATGCTCACAGGTCTGTGGTCCCCAACGCATAATGTTTCTAGTGCTCAGCGTCTCCTGTGGACAAACAAGATGGTCCACTGGATGACCCCGATTGCTCTCTGCAGGTTGCCTGGCAACAAGCTGTCTGGGATCAGTGGCTTTCTGTCCTCCAGTGGAAGGGAATGCACATGGTCTTGACTTTCCACAAGGTCTCCAGCTGCTATCAGCGCTGGTCTGCATTCCCCCTGAACAGCTAGGGTTTACGTTCAGACCATTTACTCCTTTTGGGAGGCTGCTCTCTGGATGCCCTATAAAAATGCAGGGCAATGAAGGAAAATTTCCACATGGAGCACATATAGCCTATTCTGCGTATAGCCCTTTTGAAAAAGTTGAAGGGGTCAGATAGATCATTCTGGGTGTGGGAGACATGGCTTTGGGTGGGAGTGTGGGAGGTAATGACAGGCCACTGGCCAAGCTGAGATTGTCAGTGACCACGTGGTCTGAGGTTTATGCCCATGGATTGCAGGAACCATAGAGTTCAAGCCTTAAAGAAAGATCATCGATAATGGAAGACAAACCTGCTCATAATTCTATTACTTTGCTTTTCTGAAAAATACGTTGAGCTCTAAGGACAAGAAGAATGAAACAAAAGAGGTCCTTCCTAAGCCACCGACAAAATGGCTTGGTCATCCTAACCAATTAGATCTGAAATCCATTAACATGCAGCAACCAGGGTCATTTCGTGGAGACTCAACAAGAGAAGTGTGAATTGGGCTCCCACCATCATCGCCACCACTGGCTGGAGGAGTCCTGAGAAGTGTGTTCATGTACAGGTCATGAAAGGGCCACATTAGGGAAGTTAAGGGAAACCAAGAGGCAGGTAATAGAGTGGGTGGTTAATCAAGATCCCCTACTGCCAAGTGAATTGTCTAGAACCTGTCCAGTTTTTTTTTTTCCTATCATTTTCTTTTCTTTTCTTTTCTTTTCTGTTCTTTTCTTTTCTTTTCTTTTCTCACCATGATAAATGCACTCTTTAATCCCCTTCCCTATTTCCCTCATCTCCCCGCCCACCTCTGCACTGGTAGCCATCAGTTAGTTCTCTAGAGTTAAGAGTCTGTTTTTTTGGTTTGTCTCTTTTAAAAATTTTGTTCATTTGTTTGATTTCCTAAATTCTACGCATGAGTAAAATCATTTGCTATTTGTCTTTCTCAGACTGGTTTACTTCACTTAGCATTATCCTCTCTGGACCCATCCATGTTGTTGTGAATGGTAAGATTTCATTCTTTTTTTATGGCTGAGTAATATTCCATGATATTGATAGATAGATAGATAGATAGATAGATAGATCGTCAGTCCTGATTGACACTGGGGAAAGCGTGATGCCCATGTGGGCTTTGTTTCATTGGGAAACGACAACAATGGCAAACACAGTGATAGCCAACCCAGACTGAGCGCTCTCTAGATGAGGACTTTAAACACATTAACTCATAAGTCCTCACAACCACTCCATCAGGTAGAGTCTCTACTTGGCGAGGGTTAAGTAACTTATCCAGGGTAATGCAGCCAGTGAGAGGATATAGATGTTCAGAAGAGGCCTCCAGGCACATGAATGGACAGACATGGAAGGACACACAGAATGTCACACAGACCACAGATTGCATACCTGTGCCACTCTCCCACCTCACCTCTGCTGGTTATGAGAAAGGCTGGGGCAGTGAGTGGTGTGGTGTGGTGTTAAAGAAAGTGAACCATGGGGTTAGATGGCCCGAGTTCAAGTCCTGGCTCTCCCATTTGGTCCAGAGCAAATCACTTAGAGTCTCTACACCTCGGCTTCCTCATCCTTAAAAAGTGGGTTGTTATGTTAGCACCTCCCTCACAGGCTGTTATCAGTATTAAATGAGACAATGTTTTAATTCTAGACACAGGGCTGGCCATGTGGGAAGCCCTCAGCGAATGGTGGTCATTGTTGTTACTCAAGTGGCAGGAGGTGCAACTCACACACTGTGTGACTGCATTATATCCATACATCCATATGTATCTAGGACAAAAAGGTGACTTCTCTGTTTAAAGGAGTCCTTCAGCAGAGTGCCTGGCTGGCTCAGTCAGAGGAGTATGCAACTCTTGATCTCGGGGTGGTGAGTTCGATCCCCACATTGGCTGTAGAGATTACTGAAATAAAGAAATAAGCTTAAAAATATAATAAAAGAGCCCTTCAGAAAGTCCAACACAACTTTCCTGCTTGCATCTCACGGGCCAGAACTTAGTCACATGGCCGCTCTAGGCACAAAGGAGCGTGGGAAAAATACATGGTGGTCCTGAATCCAGGTTCTGATTCCAAGGAGGAGGGGACAATGGATGATGAGATCCAATCTCTGTCACACTTCATCAGACATGTGGAGGTTTTCAGAATTTCAAATGAATCATGGAGATGGGTGATGTATTTGATTTTCCAGTGTAGCAGAATCTTCTAGTGGCTTACTCATTACCCATTCCCTCCAACTCTCTCTCTAGCAGAATCTTCATTTTGGGGGAGAGAAATGCTGTCTTGAAAGAAAGCTGTTTTCTTCACTTCCCTTGTATAAAGTTCGAGCCATGGGACCCACTTCAGGTTTATGAGCCATAAACCCCACCTTGCTCAGTATCTGGGAAACCCTTTGCTTCCTAGAGAGAGGCCCTTCCTGCAGTTTCCCTCCCTTCTTCCTGCCTAGAGCGTGGACTTGATGGCTAGAGCTGAAGCACCACATTGGACACAAAAGGCAAAGGCCAAATATAGAGGAGACCTTGGTCTTAATATCCTGGAGCCTCTCCACTAATGTTGTCAATCATGCCTCTAACCTTCTTGTATGAGAAACAAAACAAAACAAAACAAAACAAAACAAAACAAAACAAAACACCTACGTGTTTAAGCCATTATCAGCCTCTAGAACTGTGAGAAGTAAATGTCTGTCCTTTAAGCCACCCAGTTGATAGGGTTTTGTTGTAACTGCCCAAGCAGACTAGGACAAAATGCATAGGAATAACGTTAAGAAACTTAAAAATTCCCCTATAGGGATGTATACAAGACTTGAAACAAATGGAAAGCTAAAATAATTCTGATAAGAAAATTCAAATACTAGAGATATCAATTTTGCCTAAGATACTTTATGTCACGATCCTGATTTTAAAAAGGAATATGAAGTAGGTATTATTGAGAATTGGGCAAGCTGGTGATCAAGTTCACATGGAAAAATACATGGGCAATGGATCCAGGCTATCTCCATCTCAGTTCCTCAATGAAAATGGAAGAAAGCAAAAACAAAAAACAAAAAACAAAAAACAAAAAAAACCCCACAAAAAACAAAAAACAAAAAATGAAAACAGAAATGTTCTGGTAAAGCTTGGCCTGCAAGCAACTCACATCCTCTGTTCTTTCAACTGGTAAGACCAAGTCATGGGCCAGACATGGCTGCTGGTGAGGGGGCGGGGGGCGGGGGTTGAGGAGGGCTGGGAATATGGCAGCCTCCCTGTAGCCACACTGAACTATGGAGGGGGATCCACTGCCTTATGTGTTTCTTACAAGGACTGACGGGAGGCTTATGATCATGCCTATTTTAGAGACCTCCCCGAGTCTTAGAGAGGTGAAGCACTTTCCCAAGTTCACAATTAGTAACTGTCAGCACTGGGAATCAAACTGGGTTTGTTTTGCAGCAATGAATCCCAAGCCTGAGCTTTTTTGTCTGCAGCATGTTAAAATTTAGAGCTGGAAGGGAATTTGGAGATTGTCTAGTTGCCCCCGAGACTGTAAAATGCATGTGGGCCTCTCCTGGAGTAGCCACTCAATTATACATGTCACCTGCCTGACCAGCAGACTGGCTGACTGTCCTCCAGAGGAGCAGACTGACATTAGGCCTTTGAATGACATGTCTAGGTCCTCTGCTAGTTCATGGCAGAACCGGGATGAGGCCCTGTGTCAGCTAATCATTCTGTCTTCTAAGCCACACCGCCATGCTTCCCTTGTCTCCTGCCTATGGACACATTCCAGCCCATCCAACCCCTCTGGCCAGAGGCTAAGTAAATCCTTTATTCTGCACTATGAGGGTTACACAAGGCTCACAGGCAGGGACCGTGCAGTTTTCCACGCAGTGATAACTTCGCGGAAAAGTTTGACTTCTTATCTGAGGTCCTTCATTTCACCTGTGAGGCTTGACCAGCCTCACTTCCCTCTTGATGATGCCGGTTCTAGGCAAAAACAAAGTTCTTCTGGGATTTCCTCTCTTCTTGAATTCATTTGGAGACTGCCCTAAACGCGTCACACCTGGAACTGGTTTCTCGCTGCTTCTTTACAAATCTGGACTCTCTTAAAGTGTCATTCCCTTGCCTTCCTAAGCTGAGGCCAGATCTGTTTTTGGATGGATTCCAAGTGGCTTGCGCCTCATAATTAGCCCTTCTTTCCCTGGCGGTCACGGGGAAGAATCTGGCACTGGCCCAACTCTGTCCCCAGATGTCTGCCTTGGGGTTGCATCTGCTGTACCCACACCAGGACCACAGCACGTGTACTTTGCTGCATGGTTTAGTCCCCCACCAGTAAGCTTCTTACGTATTGCCAATTTCCTCTTGCAGGATACACACACCCCCCCTTATAGACACACGTAGCCTTACTATTTATACGGGTTCATTCTTACCTGCACCTAAACAGATACATGTATTACGCCCCCGGAACCAGTGGGTTATTCATCACAGTAGTAATGAATCTGGGAAAGCCCAGATCTGCCCTTGGAGCGGACTTCACTTTTGCCCCATGAGAATGATTCTCCTGGGTGACAGGAGGGAATAGTTCGGTACCCATCATCGAGATGCAAGACCCAAACTAAACCTCAACAACTCATAACCCGAGGCACTGGAGCACTAAAACCGCTTTAAAGAGAGTTTTGAGAGGCGGTGATTATCTTGCTAAGTAACCCCTATTTTAGGTGTCCTCCCGAGTGGGAAAAGTTTTGTCTGAATAGGCCAACACCCTTTAAATTTCATGTGGAGGAAATAATGTCATAACATAAAAGATAAATGAGTAAAAAAATGGGTTCCTTCCACTCATATGTGTATTTGACACTGAAAATAAGAACTTTCATTGCAAGTGATATTATGGGATGTCTTGAGCCTACAGAGCTGGACGTTTGGTCATATAATTACCAGTGTTTATCTGCATTCACTTTGGTGTGTTCAAATCTTATGTTAAGGAAAAAGAATGTGAATCCAAATAATCACAGTGTTATCAGACCATAAAGGATTCTTCATAAACCAGCAACAGACGCTATAACTCTCCCTCCCCCCCCCCCCCCCCCCCCACCCGTGGCTTCTTCAGCTAAGTGTGAAAAACAAATGGTTGACCTGAAAGGACCAGCCCCGACTAAAGGCTTGAGCGCTCTCTCTCTACAGAAGGAAAACTTGGGGGCCACATGGTAGCCAGACCCAACATCTTTGAATTTCTTCCTGTTCATGTTCTAAGCCTCCTGACTTATCCTCATCCTGGGAAGGAAAAGGAAAGCCAGATGTTCCTGTTGAAAAAAAGTTGGAGCTTGAAATTCATCCAGAGTGAGCTGTCGGGAGGAGGTTCTATGGTGACAAAGGAAGTAGAGGAGGGAAAATCAAAGGCATTCACCGGGCCGGGACCAAGGCAAGGTGGCCATGCCAACAGCCTGTCATCTGTCTAGAGTCCACCTCAGGGCTGTGGCTCCGGTGCAGAGGTGGAGAAGCAGGACACGCGAGGGGTCTAGCATGTGTCTTGCGAACAGGAGCCGAGGAGGGAAAGATCATATGTGTGGGGCCAGCTTTGCACACAGTGGCCCAGAGCCCAGAGAGCACCCTGAAGGTGTGCTCTATTGGGGGTCTCGCAGTCGGATACAAGAATGAGGCAGAGTGAATGCTGGCAGTGGGGAGAAACATGCTAGTTGCAATAAAATAGTGGGGAGAGATGCCTTTCGTATGGGTGTATGGGTAGTGTCGTTGTATTCTTGGATCTCCGGAAGCTCCTTGACAAGCCAGTGCAGTGGGGTGATGTTCTTCATTTCCCCACCTCCCTGGGGTCCTACCCTTCCACTAGCATCAGTCAGACTATGTTACCAGGGGAGAGCTGTCAAAGTGAAGGGCAAAGGGCAAAGTAAAAACCCACACGTTTCTCGGGGTTTGACTTCCCAAGTGGACATTTATATCGCCCACTGGGAGAAAACCCAACTTTTAAGCACCAAAGTCAAAGTTTGTGCCATACGCCAGAGGCCCGGGAAGGAAGCCTGATGCTGTCATGGGCAGCTGTCCTGCCCTAAACTTGACCAAAGGGTGTGCTGGATGAGAAGGGTGGAGGAGGAAGATGAGAGCCACGGTGCTGGCATGTGGTCCTGAGCTCTTGTCCCAGCCCACTTGTCTGGGGGCTGAGGCCGGGGGACAGACCTCTTTACATTTAGGGGTGTAGGGGGAGAGAGAAGGGGTGTCTCCTTATCCATCTGGTGTTCTGAGGGCCTCACAAATGTGTGGGTGGAGGTGATTAAGACCGGGATGGTGTCAGGGCAAGGAGGGCTTGCCTGGCAACCCTTCAGCCCAGAGACAAGGGCTGGCAGCTCAGAAGTGAGTTTTCTCCTGTGAGAGAGAAAGGGGGAAGAGGCAGACTCACAGCGAGCCACAGAAGTGAGGATGGTGAGAAGCCCAAGGTGGTTAATCTATGGAGAAGTCTGAATGGAGGAGTTCATCATCATAAAAGATGAACACTCTTGGGATTTACGGCTTTCAGCCCACCTCTCTTCTTGGGGTTAGGAATTCCGTAAGTTTACCTGTTGTTTGATTGCTAGTTTCCTTAGTTATTATTTCAATCGTTCATTTGTTTCTGTTGTTTTCAGTACCTGCTATACCCCTAGAGTTTAAGTCGTACTACCAAACCAGCTCTTTCCGGCTTTAGGGAATGTTTCCTCATTCCATCCTGGGAAGTGGTGATCAGATCGGAGTTGTTCTGCCCACACTTCATTGTTTTGGATCCTGTGATCATGCTCACGTTCAGCTGGAAAGGTGAAGTCTTTAGAAATTTCAAGCCATCGAACATCCGTGTGATAATTTTGCAGAGAAGGGAAACACATATGATCTCTGTTTAGAGTTTTCTGCGGCTGTGCAGTTATCTCAGGTGTGAAAAGATGTAAGAGAACATCTCATTTTCAGGAATCCAAGACATTAAACCCTTAATCTTCAGGATGGTAACCATTTAACTTCTTTATGGATCTCAAGATCAGAGGGCTCAGAAAAAAGTTCCAACTTCCTTTTAACCTCAGGCCCCTTGACGTAACTATCATTCTTCTTGATCCTGAGCCTTCTGAGTAAATAAGGCAGTGGCTATGTTCCAAGCATTTCTGAGGAATAGACTCCATAAATGTTGGCAACTCAGTAAGTGAGCCATAGAAACTTAAGTGATCTAGGAACAAAAGTGTAATGGTTCCCGCAGGCTCTCAAGAGCAGCTTTCCTCAAGCTTCTTTTATTCTCAGGGTTCTCTGGGGGGAAAGATGGGTGGTAAGCGGATTTATGGACCATACCTTGGGTGGATAATCAACCTTGGCATTTCCAGAAGAATCCATTAACATAGCAGTAGACACTGCCGTCATCCTGCCTCCTGTGTGTAGAATTCAAAACAGGGTTATTTTCTATACCTTCGCAAAGGGGAGCATGTGTTTTTCAATACCTATTTCCTTACTGTAAAGAACAAGAAAAGTGACCGAGGTATTTTGCATGTGAAAGCGTGTGGATGTCTAGACTGGTTACCGTAGTGATTGGAGCGGCAGTAACGAAGCTGAGGGTTTTGCCCACACTTATACCTGTTAGTTTTAACATCGGACCATAACTTATCCTCCTAATGTGACTTGCAAATGCCTGGCGTTGGTCATGAAAACGGATGGAGGCGTACAGATGGCTCAGTGCATATCCATCACCCCCAGTGGGGAAGCAATGCCAAGTGCCTGCTGACGGCTCATTCCAGGCGACAAATGGCTTCCTTTCTGGTTGTGTTGAAAGCTGAAGGTTTTTCTTATTATAAAAAGATGCTATTTAAATTATTGTTTGCTTTTGCTCTGATGTGAGAAAGGGGAAAAAAAAGTGTGGGTTGCAAAGACCCCTTTCCTGCTGAGATGAAACTGAGAAGGATGGGCTGCAAACTGAGAGGGCATCTGTGGTCTCTGTTTGCCTATAGATCCTGGGGTAGCAGGAAGACACCTTCATTCCATTAGAGGGGCGACACAGATTCAGAAGGGAAGCACAAAAGCCTCCAAGGTCACGGGCTTTTTCTGAGAGGAAAGGAGCTAATGAAGGAAGCCACAAAGAGATGGCAAGGAAACCAAGAAGGAATGAGTCTGTCAAGAGCAATTTTCCATTGGCTTTTGTGATGCGCAAGACAATTAGGTGACATTCAAGGCTGTGTCCTTCAAGGGCAGTCGTAAACAAAGCTTTTTCCAGCATCTGCAGTAGGTTCACAGATTAACTGGGTCAGTGCCTCATTTGCAACTCAGCTGGTGAATGATGCCCCTGCCCTTCAGACATCATGTGGCAGGTGGTTCCTCGGGCTTTGAGGAATTCACGAAGATAATTGGTAAGTTGAAGGGCGATGTTCAGAGCATAGTTGGTACCAGCTGAGGCGGAACCTCTTGGGGGAAACAGCCCCAATGTGATCTCTACCCAAGTGTTGCTGTTCAGAGTTTTGTGTGTCCAGAGTTTCTCATTTTTCAGAAGTTGGAGATCTAGATTTAGATGAGAAATTTTCTGATTCACCAATATTAGCAACTAAGTTTAAAAAGTCTTAAAAATCACCGTGCAAGCCAAACACGCCCACACACTTCTCATTTGCAACCGCGAATTAAGTCATAACCAGAATGCTGCCTTGAGAGCCAGTTTCAGGGCAAAGGAGTCAGTTGTTTGACCTCTTTGGTTAGTGTCCTTGCACCATAAAAGCCGATGGATCTGTTTCCATCCCGCAGGCACGCATCTGCCAGGAAGGGCTGAAGTCTCCTCTGGTCCAGATACACCGTGACATTCGCCTCGACATCACAGGTTTCATT
The DNA here is from genome assembly GCF_018350215.1 of Panthera leo. Lineage (NCBI taxonomy): Eukaryota > Metazoa > Chordata > Mammalia > Carnivora > Felidae > Panthera > Panthera leo. The sequence goes on from NC_056684.1 coordinate 116,546,083, forward strand.
AAGACCACAGGTTTCATTAAGATTGGTGGTCTTACATTATGGGGTTTGCCAGTTAAGGCTCCACCTTTCTCTACATCTTCTGGGACTGCATTCTCTGCCCCAGTTAGATTTTACCAATCCCCTGCTTTTACGTAAGGGTCTAGGAGCATTTTGTCCGTGTGGATATACACGCTTATCCGTTAGGAATTGAGTTTTCTTGTTTAATTTCCCAAAGGAAACAACGACAATATTGATGACATCCATTCATTTAGGAAGCGTTGACTGAATTCCTACACCGAACCAAGCACTGAGCTGGACACCAGGGCTGCCCTACCCAAGAAGAGGGAAGTCAAGGAGCGTATATTCTCAGCACCACAGACGCTTCTCATGGAAGGAACAAACTTCAGTCTCTCAGGCTCTGTGGGGAGACATTTTATGTAATCGTCGTGTTTACTCTTCAGGCCAGTTCGACAAAGCCAATGTTATAATTATTTCTATTTTTTATGGTTAAGAAAACTGTGGCTATTCAAGATCAAATTGAGGCGGGGAAATTGAAGGGATCCTATGGAAAACTGCTTTTTGTTGTTTTTGTTGTTCCTTTTCCTGTTTCTACTCTTGCTAGGACCTGCACTCCCAACCTGCCTCAGGGCTTATGGCACAAATAATGTGTGCCCTCGTTGTAAAGGTCAAGAGTTTATGCCTTCAAGAGTTAATGAGTTCTTTGGAGTCTTGCAACACAATAGATGATAGCTAAGGAGTGATCACGTGGGGTGGTCACATAGGTTTTCCAAGACCCCTGACTCCAGGGGCGTAAGGGACTCAGGGAGGACACCTGAGCACTCACCCATGTTTTGACCGATTCCTGGATGCCTGAGAGGACACGTACACCAGATCACCGTCCTCACTAGAAATCCTGGACCCCAAGCAAAGACGAGACTTAATTCTTCTTTTCTTTCGGAATCTCCTGGATACTCTGTATGCACCTGCACTCCCTGTGTCTTCAATAAGCTCTGATCTCACTTCCTCCTGCTCACGTTTGATTTCTATCCGGTGTGAAGCCAAACACCCTCTTGGCCGGTCCTGTGGACCCAGCCAGCCTGCATCAGAATGACCCCATCTCCACTCTCCAGAGAGGCACTATGGGTCCCCATCTATCAAACTCAGTGTCTAACTAGGTTCTCATGACTCAGCTCCTTCTTACACAATGATGTTTTCGGAGGCAACGTGGAAGGTAGCAGCTGTTTTTCCTGATGGAAATTCCACATATGTGTTTAAAGTCTTTCCAGTGCAAGAGTGATCAGTAAGGACTGTTAAAAAGAGATTTCATTTTCTGAGTGCTGACATGCTACTAGGCCCCATGCTAAGTACTTTACAAATTTTCAATTATATCTTCACAAGCTGTCGTATGAAGTAGGGATTATTGCCCCTTTTGACAAAAGAAGAAATTGGAGCTCAGAGAAGTCAGGAATTTGTCCAAGGTTACACAAAGGGTCACTGTACATCTCCAAGGGGATGTACAGCCCACAGATAGGTGGTACGCAATCTAGTCAGTTGTTCACAGAGTTCACACGTGATGGTGCTGAGAACTGACCCAGAGCGAATACGATGAGACTGGAACACAGGTGAAGGGACTCACAGAGGGGAAAGAGAATGCCAAGGAGGGATTTGAGAGAGACCCCCCCAAAGGAAGTGGGAAATGCCACCATCATATGGCAACAACCTTTCCAACATCCTAATTTTGCTTGTCAATCCTACCCTTTGGAAGAGCCGACTCAGCTATGCACTGGCCTTAAAGACAAGCGACCGGTTGCTTCACCTGTAAGACAGAATCTTGTTAAACTGTTGGTCTTGTTCAATGTCTTTGATCTGACTGATGTGAGAATAGAATTGACTTCCGTGACCTGGTATTTCCACATTGTGTAGACAATGTGGCATAAACAGCCGACTCTAAGATCCAAAATGTCTAGATCAAGATATGATGAAAAAGAGTCAGAATGTTTTGGAGATCATGGGGCTTTCCATTTTTATGGTTGGTCCTATTGTCCTACCTGGGTTTGAAAAAGGAATCATTTTCCTAAGGTTTAAAAATAAACGGAATGGTATCAGAAGCCATAGATGAAGAGTCCCTGGAGAACAGCCTAGCAGGATGTTATCAAGGTGTGGCAGCCTTCCTGAGCATCAGGAAAACTCCACAATATGTCAAAGTGGCTTGCAAATGGAATGAGTAGTCTTAGAATTCTAGAATATTAGATCTGGAAGGAATTTTAGAAACCGGGTAGGCCATCTTCCTTATTGCTTTTTTTAAAAAAAAAATTTTTTTAAGGTTTATTTATTTTGGAGACAGAGAGAGACAGAGCATGAATGGGGGAGGGTCAGAGAGAGAGGGAAACACAGAATCGGAAGCAGGCTCCAGGCTCTGAGCTGTCAGCACAGAGCCCAACGCGGGGCTCGAACTCACAGACCACCGATCATGGCCTGAGCTGAAGTCAGACGCTTAACCGACTGAGCCACCCAGGCGCTCCTTCCTCATTTCTTAAATGAGGACCAAATTTAACGACAAGAGAGGCAGAGCGACTTACCCAAGGTCACACAGCCAATGATGAAGAAATGTTAGGGTTAGATCTTCCTGAAGGTCTTCCGCTGTGCCAGAGCAATGTTTCTGTTGTCCTTGAGGGCTATTTGGGGCTATTTGGGGGCAGGGAGTGGGGGGGGGGGGTGGGGGTAAAATAGTTGATTTATTAATGTCACAAATTCAAAAACATAGTTTTTCTCTAAACTTTTACAATTTATGTCTTATATTTTTATTTATTAAACAGCCTTATTTAATCCAGTTAATCAAATTCTCTTAAAATCTCTTAAACCGTGTTTATAAAGGTCATACGTTCCATTTTCATTTTTAAAGGTTATAAATGTCTGAACTAATGAACAATTTTCCCAAGTACTTAACTCTAACAAATCTAATAAACCCAGTAGAATTATTAGCGAGCTGTCAGCACAGAGCCTGATACGGGGCTCGAACTCACGAACCATGAGATCACAACCTGAACCAAAGTTGGATGCTTCACTCACTGAGCCACCTAGGGGCCCCAGACATTTTAAACATCCTACGCATCCAATACATACAGACCGTCCCACTGTCCATAAAATTTGTTCTTAAAATTAATAAGAAAGCATCAATTTTACAGAGTTGGCTCTTCCTCGGAGGAAAAAGCGGCCATTAGTCCACCCCAAGGTTGAGGCTGTCATCTCAAGAACTGAAGTTGCTCACAGAGGACCATGAAGAACATGGCCGTGATGACCAGTTGCGAGCTTCAGCCCTTAGGGGAGTCATCCCAGGATGCACACTACATCTTGAACCCTCTTAAAAGGGTTGCTAATAGCATGTTTTACAGCCCAGTTCCTCTGGTTTAAAAGGATATATAAGTCTTTTGACTTAAATCTCCACTCCCTTCTCACTCCTTGGATTCTGCTAATCTATTTCCTGCCTGGTTATAGTCTGAAGATTTCCCCTTGTACCTGTTGCCCAGGCCACAACTCTTACAGATATTTAAGTGACATCTCACTTTGTTTGGATATCTCAGAGCTCTGTCCAGTTCTGTGGTCACATAATCCAATGATACCCCAGAGTTCTTTCTAGCACACAGCTTTCTCTGTTGACATGATGGTCTCTGGGCAGTGCCTGGCAACTGCAGCCTTCTCCTCCCTCTTTCCCGGGAAAAATATCCCCCAAATATTGATTGCGTTCTAGATCTCTGAGACAGGGCCCAATTCTCCCTAGGGAGATAGTTCCCCAGTTGCATACAGCAGCCTTATTATGGCAGTTTTTCTTTCTTTCTTTCTTTCTTTCTTTCTTTCTTTCTTTCTTTCTTTCTTTCCTTCCTTCTTTTTTACAGCAGTGTTCTTACATGGGAGAAATTTCAATAAAAGTATTTTTTTTTAATTTTTTAAATTTATTTTTGAGACAGAGAGAGACAGAGCATGAGCAGGGGAGGGGCAGAGAGAGAGGGAGACACAGAATCGGAAGCAGGCTCCAGGCTCTGAGCTGTCAGCACAGAGCCCGATGCGGGGCTTGAACTCATGGACCGCCAGATCATGACCTGAGCTGAAGTCGGATGCTTAACCGACTGAGCCACCCAGGCGCCCCTTCAGTAAAAAGATTTTTAAGGTAATGAAATTTCTGGTGTCTCTTAACACTTCATATGAATATAAAAGTTGGAGGGTACGTTTGGGTGGTAATAAAATAAAATAAAATAAAATAAAATAAAATAAGTTATGTGCTGTGCCCAAATTTTACTTAGAAGAGTCCTGGGAGCTCCGAAGTGATTGCAAATTACACTTCAGAGAAATAGAAACTCAGATGCAATAGTAAGTCCAAATGGCTTTTGCTCGGGAGTCATCTATTCCATGTATTAAGATGCTGTAAACAGAGAAAACAAAGACGGTTTCAAATAAGAATCCCTGATCAAAACTCACCTTGAATTACAGGTGTCGATTTGCAATTGAGCTGCTTCTCTCATGAGCATACTCCTGGTACAGGGCAGTTGGGGATGAATGCTGAAACAAGGCTCGGAGATGGTGCGTTCATATATACGTGTACTCCTTCACGTGACAAAATGAAACAGAAGTTCCTTGAGCTACTTTGTTTGTTTACAAAAATACTTAGCTGAACTTGACAAAATTTCCAAGTGTGTGCAGCAGACGTTGTAAAGTTGTGCTACTTTGGTAAAACCCAGCCTGTAGATGGGGTTAATTTAGTCCATCAGTATTGGCCCATATGGTGTTCAAAAACAAAAACAAAAACAAAAAACCAACATTAAAAATTTTTTTTAATGTTTATTCAATTCTGAGAGAGAGAGAGAGAGACAGAGTGTGAGCGGGGGAGGGGCAGACGGAGAGGGAGACGCAGAATCTGAAGCAGGCTCCAGGCTCTGAGCTGTCAGGACAGAGCCCCACTCCGGCCTCCAGCTGACAAATCATGAGATCATGACCTGAGCCGAAGTTGGACGCGTAACCCACTGAGCCACCCAAGTGCCCCAAAAGAACCAGTATTTGAGAGTAGGAGGGTAGCACATAAATGTCTGAATTTCTCAACAATACGAATACCTGTCTATACAATCAGTGTTCCCACATGGTGACAATGCTGTCCCCACTAGATGGGGCTTGTACTCTCCAGACCTTCGCAGTCTCTATTGTTCCTCAATTCTACCCGACATTGTGGATTGCTATTCATCCTCACTTTCGCTCTGTTCTTTTTCTTTTTTTAAAAAAATTTTAAATAGTTTCTTTATTATTTTTGAAAGAAAGAGAGCATGAGCGGGGGCAGAGAGAGAGGGAGACACAGAATCCCACGCAGGCTCCAGGCTCTGAGCTGTCAGCCCAGAGCCCGACATGGGGCTCGAACCCACAAGATGTGAGATCATGACCTGAGCTGAAGTTGGAACCTTAACCGACTGAGCCACCCAGGCACCCCTTTTTCTTATAGTAGCATGACAAAGCAGCAGCAGAATTCTATCGAAATTGAAAAGTAAAAGACAAGGGAGTTGTGTGTTTCAAGATATAAAAGAGTATATTTCTATGCAGAAACAAAGACTACTCCTATGTTTCTACCATGCAAAGTTTTCTTAAACCCAGCGTTGTGCATTGACTTGGGGTTCTTGTTGGCGCGTGAGTATGCACCCGCCTGTGCTTGGGACTGGATCCTTACATTTGGTGCTCTGACAATAATGGGTGCCAACGTGCTGTAACCTACTGAACCCACTCATAGCATGGAAGGTGGGTGAACCTCGCAAACTTTAGTTTTTTATAGTTTTTAAGATTTTATTATTATTTTTTATATGTATAATTTATTGTCAAGTTAGCTAATATACAGTGTGTATACAGTGTGCTCTTGGTTTCGGGGGTAGATTCCCATGATTCATCGCTTACATGCAATGCCCAGGGCTCGTCCCAACAGGCGCCCTCCTCGGTGCCCATCACCCATTTTCCCCTCTCTCAACCCTCAGTTTTTTCTCTGTATTTAAGCGTCTCTCATGGTTTGCCTCCCTCCCTCTCTGTTTGAAACTGTTTTTCCCCCCTTCCCTTCCTCCATGGTCTTCTGCTAAGCTTCTCAAGTTCCACATATGAGTGAAAACATATGATATCTGTCTTTCTCTGACTGACTTATTTCACTTAGCATAATAGCCTCCATGAACCTCACAAACTTTCGTTTCTACTTCTCATGCTCCCTAAAATCTGAGATAAGTGAACGCTCTTTTCTCATGCAACTTTCAATCCAATTGTACTAACCCCACTTTACACAAACATAATTGTCTTCACTGGTACCTTTGCTTTTCCAATCTCCCTTGAAATAATTGGGTTATTGCATTAGAAGTGTTCTTGGCGATAGAAGCTAATAGAGATATGTAACACAGAAGACTCAACACTCCCTTAGGAAATTATGGTGGAATAGAGTTGAAAAGGGAAGATATTAAAACCAGGACAATGTTGAATGGGATTGAAAAGGAAACACTGTAATTGAGAGGAGGAAAGAGAAGTTGGTAGGATTTCTTGATTTTAAAATTCATTCTACTAAAAGGATATTGTTGGTTCAGAATAGGCCATGTTCTTAGCTTTGATTAAAAAGTTGGAAGAAGAAATAAATATTTCAGCATCTTGGATGGGCAGAAATAGGGTTGTGGATCACTCATTTCAAAGGGGAAAGAAAAGAAAATGTTTTCTTGCAGTGGTGGAAGTTGTGCTGAAGAAGAGGCATATTTTTTCAGATGATGAGTCTGATCTACTTAAATTCAGGGTCTGGAGAAGCATGGAAATATCAAAGTGCTGGGAAGTCATTATGATCATGTCCTCTCTCATATATGAAACTTATTTATGGATAACTATTGCCAATGCAATGAACAAAAAGGATTGACTGCTAAGGTACAGCCCCAAACAACCTTCCTGGAGCTCCTACCCCCAGGTCCTGGCTCACATTTGCTCTGTATAGCTCTTTTACCTGACTCTCCCGAGACCTAAGGCAGGTTCCAGATTGTCTTGGTCACTTACAAATAAGAAAAAAAAAATCTTCTGGTCACCTCAAGTCACAAAATCAGTCTCATCTCAGTAATTAGGATATTTGGTTCCATGAAACCATCAAAATTCCAACTATGTTTAGAGTTACAGTTTCTTTCCTCCTCGAACTCAGCTCTGCCTTAGGAAAAAGGGGCCTGATGGATTCTCCAAGGCCCCTTTCTACATTCTCCCAGTGTAGCACTTACGCCAATGCTCCCCACCCTCCTTCCTCAGTTTGCTAACCAGCATCTCTGATAATTCCAGGGCGAAGCAGGGAAGAGGGAAGAGAGGTAAGGTGTTAGGAGAGGTCTTGCCTGACAGGTATGGACATGGCTGGCATTAGGGCTGGGATTAGGACATAAAATTTAAGGGCTCTTCCAAATTAATAATAAATATACATAATATTTAATGGAAGATTCTAAAGAACTAATGCAAAAATCTCTGATGAATAAAATGCCAAATTTTTAAATAAAGACAGGATGGGTTTAAATCAATTAAAAAAGTATTTCAAACGGTCACTTAGACAAGAGAAATTGTCAAACACAGCACTTCTCTCAGTTGAAAATGACATAAGCAAAGAAGTTGATTTTGAAAATATTATCAATAACTTTATGTCCACAAAAGCCAGGAGATTAAAATGACAGTAAATCTGTTTGGGATATAAATAAAATATTAAAATGTAAAGTAATGTGGCTTCAATACACTTCAATTTTTCAACATTTTTGCAACTATGTTAATGTTCTGGAAAAAAAACCCTTACCATTAAAAAGGCACATTAAAAATGTATACAGAGGATATACATCTTTATTTACAAAAAAAATTTTTTTGTACATCATGGAAGTTTTAACCTTGATCTTGGGTTTTAGAAATGTTGTATCAACATATTATTCATCTTGATTACTGAGTTTTTGGTGGCCCCTCAAAATTTGTGCCCACCCAAAGATCCTCCTCGGTCCCCTTACTCTAATCCCAGCCCTGGATGACACTGGGTTTGAGGGTAGGCTCAACAGGTGTTTAAAGATGACTTTACATGGGTGGCCCCTTTGCTGCAGGTGCACCTACTCTGTCTGTATACACTCATGATTTCTCCCTTAGTCTTTGGACACCGCACAGGACACTTCTACCCCTCTATATAGCTCTTTGGCAGGGTCACTAAACACACTGGAGCGACTGTCAGGTGCCCACACCTCTCCCAGAAAGCAGGTGCCTTAGACCCACTGTTGGTGGAGAACAGTTACAGCTCAGCCACAGCCTTTCCTCGATGCCACCAGCTCCTGCCTTTAAGGCACCTCTTCCAGGTGTACGTCACTGTATGCCCCGGGGATTCACATCAAATTTCTAAAGTGGTCCCTCTCACCAATCTTGAAGTGAAGGAAAGGCAGCCCTACTTTACCTCCCTAGGGGAAATCCCTCTTACCGTCTTCTGTCTCTAACAACTGTCTCTATCTCTACAAATTCTTAGACTGGAAGGCAGTTGTCCGGTAAGGATTGCAAAACTTTTTTTTTTTTTTTTAATAACAGTATTATTTAAATATAATCTGCATACAATACACTTCGCTCATTTGAAGTGTAAAATATGGGACGCCTGGGTGGCTCAGTCGGTTAAGTGTCCTACTTCGACTCAGGTCATGATCTCACAGCTCATGAGTTCGAGCCCCACTTCCGGGCTCTGTGCTGACAGCTCAGAACCTGGAGGCAGCTTCAGATTCTGTGTCTCTGGCTCTCTCTGCCCCTTCCCCGCTTGTTTTCTGTTTCTCTCTATCTCTCTCTCTCAAAAATAAATAAGCATTACATTTTGTGAAGTATAAAATTCATTAATTTTTAGTGTATTCATAGAGTTGTGTAACCGTCACCACAATCAGTTTTAGGACATTTTGATCAGTCCCAAAGATATCCCATACCCATTAGCAGTCATTCCCCATACCTCTTAGCCCTAGATCAGCACTAATTTACTTTCTGTCCTTATGGATTTGCCTATTTTGAACATTTCATATAAATGGAATCATCTAATGTGAGGTCTTTTGTGATGGGCTTTCTATAATTAACATAATGTGTTCATCTCTGTTGTAGTATGAATCAGTACTTCATTCCTTTTTATTGCCAAATAACATTCCATTGTACAGAGATGGATCTTTTCATATTCTTTGCCCATATTATTTATTCCTTTACAATTGTGTTGTAAGAGGTCTTTCTATATTCTGGATAAAATCCCTTATCAGATACATAATTTGCAAAAAAAATTCTCCCATTCTGTGTGTTGTTTTTTCATTTCTTGATTGTGTCCTTTGATGCAAAGAAGTTTTAAATTTGGATGATGTCCAGCATATTTATTTTTTCCTTTTGTTACTTGTGCCTTTGGTGTCATATCTAAGAAGTCATTGCTTCATAAAAGGTCATGAAGATCTATATCTATGTTTTCTTCTAAGAATTTTAGTTTTAGCTATCTGATTGAGGTCTTTGTTGAATTTGGAGTTAATTTTTTTTTAATTTTTTTTTTAACATTTATTTATTTTTGAGACAGAGAGAGACAGCATCAACGGGGGAGGGGCAGAGAGAGAGGGAGACACAGAATCCGAAGCAGGCTCCAGGCTCTGAGCCATCAGCCCAGAGCCCGATGCGGGGCTCAAACTCACGGACCGTGAGATCGTGACCTGAGCTGAAGTCGGATGCTTAACTGACTGAGCCACCCAGGCGCCCCTGGAGTTAATTTTTGTATATGGTGTGAGGTAGGGGTCCAAATTATTAACTTTGTATGTGGATGTCTAGTTGTCCCAGTAACAGTTATTGAAAGGATTGTTCTTTACTCATTGAATTATCTTGGTACCCTTGGTTAAAATCAATTGAGTGTGAATGTAATGGTATATTTTTCAATTCTGTTCTGTTGACTTCTATATCTATTTTATGTCAAGTACTGTTAAGACAGTACTTGACTGTCTTGCTTACTGTAGCGTCATAGTAAAATTTCCAAATTAGGAAACTTCCATAGTTATTCTTCTTTTTCAAGATTCTCTTGTCTATTCTGGGTCTCTCAAGTTTCCACACAAATTTTAGGATCAGCTTGCCAATTTATGCAAAAAAAAAAAAAAAAAAAAAAAAAAAAAAAAGCCAGCTGGGATTTTGATAAGGATTGCACTGAATTTGTAGATCAATTTGGGAAGCACTGTCATCTGAACAATATTAAGTCTTATGATCCTTGAACATGGGAAGTCTTCCCATTTATTTAGGTCTTCTTTGAATTTCTTTCAATAATATTTTGTTGTTTTAAGAGTATAAATTTTGCAGTCTTTTTGTGAAATTTATTCCTAGGTATTTTATTCTTTTTTTTTAATGTTTATTTATTTTTGAGAGAGAAACAGAGTGTGAGCAGGGGAAGGGCAGAGAGAGAGCCACACACAGAATCTGAAGCAGGCTCCAGGCTCTGAGCTGTCAGCACAGCCCCATGTGGGGCTTGAACCCATGAGCTGTGAGATCATGATCTGAGCTGAAGTCAGACGCTCAACAGACTGAGCCACCCAGGCACCCCTAGGTATTTTATTCTTTTTGATGCTATTGCAAATGGAATTGTATTTTTAATTTTATTTTTGGATTGTTCAATGCAAGTGTACAGAAATATAAACTGATTTTTAAAAAAATGTTTATGTATTGGGGTACACTCTTGTGTTTATCTCTTCTGTTAAAAAAATTGTGTTTAATGTTTATTTATTCATTTTGAGGGAGAGAGAGATCGAGCACGAGCAGGAGAGGGGCAGAGAGAGAGAGAGAGGGAGAGAGAGAGACAGAGAATCACAAGCAGGCTCCATGCTGTCAGTACAGAGCCAATGCAGGGCTCAAACTCGTGAACTATGAGATCACGACCTGAGCCAAAATCGAGAGTTGGATGTTTAACTTCCTGAGTCACCCAGGTGTCCCTAGAAATAGAAATTGGTTTTTATATATTGATCTTATATCCTGCAGCTTTGCTGAATTTATTTATTAATTCTAATAGGTTTTTTTTTTAGTGAATTCTTTATGGTTTTCTATACACAAGGCCATCTCATGTCCACATAGAGATAGTTTTACCTATTTCTTTCCAACATGGATTCCTTTTATTTATTTTTCTTGCATAATTGCTCTGGTTATAACCTGTGGTACAATGTTGAATAGAAGTGACAAAAAAGGACATTCTTATTTTGTTCCTCATTTTAGGAGGAAAGCATTCAGTTTTTCACCCTTCAGTGAGATGTGAACAATTGGTTTTTCACATATGCCATATTTCAGATTAAGGAAATTCCCTTCTAGTTCCAGTTTATTGAGCGTGTTTATCATGAAATGTTTTTAAATTTATTCAAATTTTTATTCTGCATCTATTGAGATGATCATGTAGTGTTTATCCTTAGTCTATTGACGTGTTGTAGTATGTGAACTGATTTTTGGATGTTAAACCAACCTTGAACTTCTGGGATAAATCACACTTGATCATAGTGTATAATCTGTTATATGCTGCTGGATTGGTTTGGTAATATTTTCTTGAGGGTTTTTATGTCCATATTTATAAGAGATATTGATCTGTCGTTTCTTGTGCTGTATTTATTTGCTTTTGATATTGGGTAATACTAGCCTCAAAGCATGGATTGGGAAGTATTTTCTCCTCTTCTATATTTTGGAAGAGTTTGAGAAGTATTGGTGTTAATTTTTCCTTAAATGTTTTGTAGAGTTCAGTGGTGAGGCTATTTGGGCCTGGAATTTTCTTCGTGGGTAGGTTTTTAAAAATTTTATTACTAATTCAATCTCTTTACTTGTTTCAAGTCTATTTATATTATATTCATATTTTGTTTCTTCTTAAGTTTTAGCAATTTATGTCTTTCTAGAAATTTTCCTATTTGATCTAGGATATCTAATTTGTTGGTAGACAGTTGCTAATAATACTCTCTTATAAACCTTTTTGCTTCTATAACGTTCATAGTAATGTTCCTCTTCATTCCTGATTTTAATAGAGTCTTCTCTCTTTTTTTTTTTTCTATGCCAGTCTAGTGAAAGGTTTGCAATTGTGTTGATCTTTTCACAGAACCAAGTTTTGGGCTTATTGATTTTCACTATTGCTTTCCTATTCTCTCTTTTGTTTATTTCTGCTCGAATCTTTACTATATTCTTCCTTCTGCTTACTTTGCATTTAGCTGCTCCTCCTTTTCCATTGTCTTGAGAAGGAAAGCTGTGTCATTGATTTTTAGATCTTTCTTTTTTGTAAAATAAACTTTATTTGTAGAACTGTCCCATATTTATAGAAAAATTGAACAGATAGTACAGAAGTTTCTCAAATATCTCCACCCAGTTTTCCTATTAACATCTTACATTAATAAAATACACTTGTTATAATTAATGATCCATAATGTATATAGTGTAATGATACATAATAATGTATCGATATTGGATCGTTAATAATGTATCAATAATTGTACCTTATAATTGTACATTAATAATGTATTAATAATTGTACATTAATAATGTATTGATAATGTTCTTAGTTTATTTATATGTTTCAAATTTCAACCTAATGTCCTCTTTACATTTAAATTTTATTTTACTTAAAAATTTGTAAAGGGGTGCCTGGGTAGCTCAGTTGGTTAAGTGTCTGACTCTTGGTTTCAGCTCAGATCATGACCCCGTGGTTCCAGAGTTCAAGCCCCCCATTGGACTCCGTGCTGACAGTGCAGAGGCTGCTTGGGATTCTCTCTCTTTCTCCCTCTTTCTCTGTGCCTCCCCTGTTCTCACTCTCTCTCTCAAAATAAATAAATTTAAAAAATTAAAATAATATAAAAATTTGTAAAGAAGGCTTACTTTGTTTTTTTATTTAAAAAAATTTTTTTTCAACGTTTTTTATTTATTTTTGGGACAGAGAGAGACAGAGCATGAACGGGGGAGGGGCAGAGAGAGAGGGAGACACAGAATCGGAAACAGGCTCCAGGCTCCGAGCCATCAGCCCAGAGCCCAACGCGGGGCTCGAACTCACGGACCGCGAGATCGTGACCTGAGCTGAAGTCGGACGCTTAACCGACCGTGCCACCCAGGCGCCCCAAGAAGGCTTACTTTGTTTTCGAGCAGTTTTAGGTTCACAGCAAAATTCAAAGGAACGTATAGAAATTTCCCATATACTGCCTCCCCTCACACAGACAGCTTCTTCCATTATCAACATCCTCCACCAGAGTGGCACATTTGTTGCAATTGATGAAACTGCATTGACACATCATAATCACCTAAAGTCCATTGTTTGCGTTAGGGTTCAGTCTGTGTTGTACATTATATGGGTTTAGACAAACATATAATGACATGTATCTACCATAATAGTGCCATACAGGATAATTTCGCTACTCTAAAAATGCTCTGTGTTCTGCCTATTCCTCGTTCCCGCTTCACTCCTAAATCCAGTGACCCCTGAACTTTTTAATGTCTCCATGGTTTTGCCTTTTCCAGAATGTCCTACAGTTGGAATCATACAGTGTGTAGACCTTCAGAGAGTTTTCTTCTCACTTAGTAAGATGCACTGAAGTTTTCTCCCTGTCTTTTCATGGCTTGACAGCTTGTTTTTGATGCTGAATGATATTCCACTGCCTGAATGTGCCACAGTTTACTTATCTTACCCGAAGGATCTCTTGGTCGCCTCCAAGTTTTGGCAGTTATGAATAAAATTACTGTAAACATCTGTTAAGTTTTTTGCACATAGTTTTTCATTCCTTTTGGTAAATATCAAGGAGCGTAATTGCTGGATCATATGGTAAGAACATGTTTAGTTTTGTAAGAAACAGCCAAATTGTCCTCCAATGTAGTATCATTTTGCCTTCAGACCAGCAATGAATGAGACTTCCTGCTGCTCCATAGCCTCAGTAGCATTTGGTGTTGCCGGTGTTCTGGATTTTGGCCATTCTAATAGGTATATAGTGGTATCTCTTTGCTGATTTAATTTGCATTTACCTGAGGACATATGATGGGAGCATCTTGCATATGCTTATTTGCAATCTGTATATCTCCTTTGTTGAGGTAGCTGTTGAGATCTTTGGCCCACTTTTGTTTTAAAGTTTATATCTCTACACCCAATGTGGGGCTCACACAACCCCGAGATCAAGAGTTGCATGCTCTTCTGATTGAGCCAGTCAGGTGGCCCCGGCCCTGTTTTTAATTGGGTAGTTTGTTTTCTTATTGGTGAGTTTTAAGAGTTCTTTGTAAAAACTTTGGATAATAGTCCTTTATTAGACATGTCTTTTGCAGATATTTTCTCCCAGCCTGTGGCTTGTCTTCTCCTTCTCTTAAAATTTTTTTAATGTTTATTTATTTTTGAAGAAAAGAGAGACAGAGTGGGGGGGGGGTTGGGCAGAGAGAGAGGGAGACACAGAATCCGAAGCAGGCTCCAGGCTCTGAGCTGTCAGCACAGAGCCTAATGCGGGGCTTGAGCCCACAAACCACGAGATCATGACCCAAGCCGAAGTCAGACGCTTAACCGACTGAGCCACCCAGGCACCCCATTGTCTTCTCCTTCTCTTGACCTAATGTCCTCCTTATGTTCTAGGATCCTATCTGGGATACTACGTTGTATCTGTCGTGTCTCCTTAGGCTCTCCTAGCAACTGACAGTTTCACACACTTTCCTTGTTGGTGGTGATCTTGATAATTTTGAGGATCCTGTTCAGGCATATTGTAGGATGTCCCTCTGTTGGAACTTGTCTCATGTTTTTCTCTTGACTACACTGGGCTGTGGGTTTTTAGGAGGCAAATCAGAGGTAAAGTGTCATTTCCACCATATCCAATTAAGAGTATATACTATTCACACGCTTTACAACTATTGATATTGATCACCCGGGTGAGGCAGATTTCCCCACTGTGAAGTTACTCGTTTACCTCCTTCCCACACGGTACTCTTTAGAAGACAGTCACTATATATAACCCACCTTTCAGGAATGGGATTTATGCTCCCCCTCTTCTATTTATTTTTTTCCCTAAGTTTTTATTTAAATTCCAGTTACTTAACATACAGTGTAATATTACTGTACAGGTGTACGATCTTACTCCAGGTATACAATATGGTGATTCAACACTTCCCTACAGCACCCAGTGCTGTTCACGGCAAGTGCGCCTATTTAACCCATCCCCTCCCCCCCACCTTCCCTCGGCAACAACCAGTTTGTTCTCTATAGTTAAGGGTCCGTTTCTTGGTTTGCCTCTTTCCCCTCCCCCACTACCATGGTCACCATTTTGTTTCTTAAAAATTTTTTTTTAAAGTTTTATTTATTTTTGAGACAGAGAGAGATAGAGCATGAACGGGGGAGGGGCAGAGAGAGAGGGAGACACAGAATCGGAAGCAGGCTCCAGGCTCTGAGCCATCAGCCCAGAGCCCGATGTGGGGCTAGAACTCACGGACCGCGAGATCGTGACCTGAGCTGAAGTCGGACGCTTAACTGACTGAGCCATCCAGGCGCCCCCCATTTTGTTTCTTAAATTCCACATAGGAGTGAAATCATAGGGTATTTGTCTTTCTCTGACTGATTTCGCTTAGCATAATACTCCTTACCTCCATCTCCATCATTGCAAATGGCAAGATCTCATTCTTTTTTATGGCTGAGTAATATTTCATTGCACATATAGACCACATCTTTATCCATTAATCAGTTGATGGACACTTGGGCTTTTCCCATAATTCAGCTATTGTAGATAATGCTGCTATAAAGTCGGGGTGCATGGCGGTACCTGAGTGGCTCAGTCGATTGAGCTTCTGACTTCAGCTCAGGTCATGATCTCACAGTTCATGAGTTGGAGCCCCGTGTTGAGCCCTGTGCTGACAGCTCAGAGCCTGAAGCTTCCTTTGGATTCTCTGTCTCCTTCTCTCTCTCTCTACCCCTCCCCTGCTCATGCTCTGTCTCTCAAAAATAAACATTAAAATTAAAAAATCAGGTGGATGTATCCTTTCGAATTAGTATTTTTGTATCCTTTGGGTAAATATCTAGTAGCGCAGTTGCTGGATCATAGGGTAGTTCTATTTTTAAGTTAAAAATTTTTTTTTAAATGTTTATTTATTTTGGAGAGAGACAGAGACAGAGTGTGAGCAGGGGAGGGGCAGAGAGAGAGGGAGACACAGAATCTGAAGCAGGCTCCAGGCTCTGAACTGTCAGCACATAGTCCAACATGGGGCTTGAACCCACAAACTGCCAGATCATGACCTGAGCCAAATTCGGATGCTTAACTGACTGAGCCACCCAGGCACCTTTAAAGAGCAATGTCTTCTCCTTCTCTTAAAATTTTTTTAGTGTTTATTTATTTTTGAAGAAAAGAGAGACAGAGTGTGGTGGGGTGGAGGGGGGCGCGTTGGGCAGAGAGAGAGGGAGACACAGAATCCGAAGTAGGCTCTGGGCTCTGAGCTGTCAGCACAGAGCCCGATGCGGGGCTCGAGCCCACAAACCACGAGACATTGTAGAGAAGGATCCATATAGTGCTACTTTTTTGTGCATTTTGATCAAGGTGGTTTACCGATTTTGTCAAATGCTGTTTCAGGTCTCTGCACATGATTACAGGATTTTCTCTTTAGAGTTATTAATATGATAAATTATCTTAATAGTTTCTTTAATATTGAATTACCTGGGAATTCCAGGAATAAACTCCACGTGGTCATGATGTATTAGTTTTAAATGAGCTGTTAAATTCACAAAAGATATCCATACATGAGCTTGATCTATAGTTGGTTTGTTTTGTACAAGCTTTGACAGGTTTTATCACTACTATACTGACTTCATAAAAGGCATTCGAGCATTTTCCTTCTTTTTGCATGCTCTGAAACAGTTTGCATTAGACTGATCTGTTCTTTGAGGTCTTGGTAGAATTCCTCTGTGGAACTTTCTGATGCCATCTTGGGGGGTCACTTCTTTGACAACTTTCTCTCCTTTTCCTATGTGATAACCCTGTTCTCTTCCTTCTGGGTTGGTTTCATTGGTTATATTTTCCTAGAAATTTGTCCATTTCATTCATATTGACATGTTGTAATTCTCTTAATTTCCTCTGTATCTATGGTTATCGTCCTCTTACCATTTACCTTTCTGTGTCTTTGTATTTTTGCCTTCTCTCTCCTGACTGGGCTGCCAGTGGTTTGTTGGGAGTTGGATTCCCAGGGTAGTGAAATATGAGGAGAGTTGAGGGTACAAGATGTTTATCAGGGAGGGGCCCCTGGGTGGCTCAGCTGGTTAAGAGTCTGACTCTTGATTTTGGCCCAGGTCACAATCTCACTGTTTGTGAGTTCAAGCCTCTCATCGGGCTGTGCTAGCAGCATGGAGCCTGCTTGAGATTCTCTCTCTCCCGCTCTCTCTGCCCCTCCCCCACCCACACTCTCTCTCTTAAAAAAAAAAAAATATCAGGGAATGCCCCTGGAATCAACACCTATGGAAGGGAGGGGAAGGAAGTGGAAGGGGCAAAGGAGAAGTGAGGCAGGTCTACTGACAACCTCTGCTGACTTCCTGGCCAGCTCTGGAGCTAGAACATTCTTTCAGAGTTGTTCCCTATTGGGCTGGATGGCCAGGCCTCTATTCCTGCTTCGAACAGATAGTAGGTATGGATCATTCCAGAAGAGGTGTCCCTCGAGTGAGGTGGCTCCCTGCAGCTGAGGCCATCCCCAAAGTTGCTGACAGCTGAAGGGACAAGTCTTTCAAGAAGAGAGAATTGGGGTGGCACATCTCCATGTCCCCCACATGGGTTATTGGTGTTTTACTTCTTGAAGACTCTACTTTTTGATTTATCTATTGTCTCTGTTTTTCCCCCAACATATTAATTTCTGCACTTATCTGTATTAATTTCTCCTTTCTTCTTTTAGCTTATTTTCTTATTTATTTCTTGACTTTTTGAGTCGGATGCCTAATTCATATGCTTGTTTTCTTTCATGTTGATCTTTTGAAGCATTTTTGAGGTTCCATACATTCCTCTGAGTGTGACTAGTTGTTTTCTGTGGGTTCCGATACATCTTTGTTATTCTTTCTTTTCCTTTCTAGGAACTTAAACACTTCTGTTTGTATTTCCTTTTGGATCCTAAAGTTGGTTAAGAGTGTTTAAAACTTGCAGACGGAAGGAACTTTGTTTTCTGATGGTTTTTCATGTCTAATTTTATTAGAATATTATTAATTTCTAATATTTATTTATTAGAACATGTTGCCTGTGTTCTTTGTACTAGAAACACTAAGGTTTCTAAGGTTTTCTTCGCAGATTTAATATATGGTCAGTTTTTATCAAAGTTCCATAGGTGCTTGAAGAGAAGGTACAGGATATTCAGTTTGATGTGTATCAATTTAGACAGACCCTATTAATTATTCAGGTGTCTATATCTCATTTGTTCTTTGTTCCACCAGATGGCTTTTGGCCTAAATTCTGGCTTAGCTTATATTTAAGACTGTGACTGCAGCAGGATTCTTGCACAGAGAGTCGTGACACCGAGGCTTTTTAATTTCTAAGAAGCAATTTTATTCGTGCCGGCACCGCTCAGTTGGGTTGTACCCAAAGAACTGAGTGCCGAACGTCACATGCGTAGTTTTTTTTATACATTTTCTATTTCTTTGTCTTCCATATATGGTAGCACACATACATATGCAGTTGATTAAGTCGTCTCAGTTTACAAGGTCATGGTCGGGTAGGTGCATAGCCAGGTTACCTTGAAGTTTTCTCTCCTTTTTTTTCTCTCTCCTTAGGGGGGGACCCTACCACATGACCTCTGCTTTTTTGTTTGCTTGCTTTCGTCTAGTATGTCTTAGCACAAATTTCCGTTTCCAACTTCGCGTATATGTTTATATTTTTTTCAGGTGTAGATTGTCTGTGTTGCCTAGAGGTAGTTTTTGCTTTGTGATCTGATCTGAAAATCTTTTTATTTTAATGGATAAGTTAAGCCGCTTATATTAATTGATGGGACAGATATATTTGGTTTCAGTTCTATCATTTTAATTTATATTATGTTTTCTGAATTTGGAGAAGTTCTGGGGCGCCTGGTGGCTCAGTCGGGTAAACGTCCCACTTTGGCTCAGGTCATGATCTCACGGTTCGTGAGTTTGAGCCCCGCTTCGGGCTCTGTGCTGAGGATCAGAGCCTGGAGCCTGTTTCGGATTCTGTGTCTCCCTCGCTCTCTGCCCCTCCCCCACTCATGGTTTGTCTGTCTCTCTCTCTCTGTCTCTCTCTCAAAAATAAATAAACATTAAAAAATTTTTTTTAGAAAAGTTCTTATTTTGTGTTGTTTTAACCATATGGTCTTTTTTCTTTTTATTGGGTCTCTGGGCAGTCCTTCTACTATTTAGAAAGGTATCTATTTTTGTTTGTTAATAGATAATAATTTATAATATAATTGCATTTAATGCCCTTAGTCCTCTGTTTCTTTAGAAAATATCTGTTAATTCCTTACTAAGACAAATGATGAAGTGAACATCCTTCTTTTTACTTCTGGCCCCTCTTTCCTCCACTACCTGATTTTTGACAGTGTTCTCTTTCTTAGTATTTCTTTGGGACTGTAACTTATACTTTGATTGCTCATTAAGTTTTAAATAGTATCTCTGCCTCCCATTTTTGTTTTAATTTTTTTTAAATGTTCATTTATTTCTGAGACAGAGAGAGACAGAGCATGAGTGTGGGAGGGGCAGAGAGAGAGAGGGACACAGAATCAGAAGCAGGCTCCAGGCTCCGAGCTGCCAGCACAGAGCCCGACACGGGGCTCGAACTCACAGACCATGAGATCATGACCTGAGCTGAAGCTGGACTCTCAACAGACTGAGCCACCCAGACACCCCTATTGTATAGTTTTTACAGTGACAAGAATAACAGTGTCCCTGACGTGGTGTGCCATTGCAATACACAAATTTAAGATGCAGGAAAGAGCCCTTGAATTTTAGCTTTAAATGTTCGTCTCTTTCATTGTCTTGACCTTCTTCTTTCTTTTTAAAATTTATTTATTTTTAAGTAATCTCTACATCCCATGTGGGGCTTGAACTCTTGACCCCGAGATCAAGAGTTGCATGCTCTTCCGGGAAGGAAGCCAGCTAGGTGCCCTTCTTCTTTCTTTTCGATGAAAGGCATATCGGGTTTATTTCATCCATTCTCTGTTTTCTCTAATCCCTTTTTGGTATTCCTTTGTTGCCATTTTGTTTTAGTCTTCGTTTTTATTTCGATCCGCTGTGTCCCTTATTACATTTTCCTGTAATGCCTATGTTCCCTCTGCTCCTTCCAAATTTTGCTTTTTCTTTTTTCCCCTTTGATATTTTTCTTCGTTATACTAGCTCAGGTTTTATCTCCTCCTGAAGGCTGCTATCTCCTCCTTGATTTCTTACATTTGTGCTTTGTGGATTTTCCTTTGCAGAAGCAATGACTTCATTAGGTTATTTTAACTCTTAGCAAAATATCTGCTCCCAATCGCCATCCATTTCATTGTAACATTTTTCTGAGAGCAGTTTTATCTGTTGGTACGTTTTATTGCTCTTTTCTACCTTTTTCCCCCTTATGGTATCTTTGGATCAGTACCGTGTCAGTCTCTCTGTAATTACTCACCTTTGAGCCAGCTATATTTTTGTGGAAGCTAGTTGCTGGTATTTTCCTTGGTAGGGCAGAAAGTAACTTTTAAGGCTTCATAATTCAAAAACTCTCTACTATCTGCCGCTGCACAGACTGCCTTTTGCAAATATGGCTCAGCCGCTGATTCTTCATGTAGTCCAATTCCTACTGCTTCTCTGATGCCAGCCAGACCCCGGAGGTCCGCCCGTCACCAGCCCTGCTTATTTCGGTTTCCACACCTGTGTGGTAAATAAGAGATACAGTTTTGCGCTTTGGGTGAGCCCCTGTCACTTTCATCAAGAGTATTTTATGGCACTTTTGTAGATATCATACCGCTGAAACTTCTCGCAGCTCTCCGTCTTTCTTGCCTTCCCATGCCGCCCGACTTTAGCTGCTTTGGGGCATCTTTTAGCATATTTTGAAAGCTATGAATTATATTTGTTTCCTACTATTGCTGAAATTGAGTTTGTGGGTGTTCTTTTTCATTTTCTTTATTGCGTCTGTATAATTTCCAGGAGAAGGGCAAGATGCTGATTTGGATAGTCTGTTTATATCAGAAAGTCTAAAAAATGACCTTCTTGAAAGAAAAAAAGTCAAATCCTGCCATTCCCAGATTGAAATTCTTTGGGGCTGCACATTTCATGTGGAATAAATCCAAATTCCTTTGTGCTGATAAATCCTGTGTGGAGGCCCAGTCTCTGTTCAGCTGTCCAAACTCACCTTAAATCTCCCTCACACACATTCTGCTCCAGTCACTCTGATTACCTTGGGGCTCTTAGAAGGTAGCAGGTTCTTGCTTACCTAAGGGTCTTTGTCCATTAAACACCCCTTTGCCCTGCCCTCTCTGGCCTCAGCATTCTTTACATTGGCTCCTTCTTATTTTATAGGTCTGCGCTTACATGACACATTTTCAGAGATGCCTTCCCTGACCCTCCTATTCCAGCCCCCTTTGCACCCCAAAATATGTGCCTTTGGCATCTTGATTATTTTGAGCTGTAGGCACTTGAAAACCAGCAAATGCAGGGAGAGGGTTTCTCTGAACTCCCCTATGTGCCCAAAGACCAATCCTCCAAAAGGAACTCACCTGTATAAATCCCCTTCCCCAGAGTTTCATTAACCAGGGGAGATGGGCTCTTATGACAGGAGAGGAGACTAGAGGTCAATACCACACCCAGGGAAACTTTGTCACAAACCATCATACCTCCCATCTATTTTTTTAAAGCCCCATTCATCTTCCCTAAGAACATTTACTCTCCCCTAAAAGGCCTATAAATCCCCCCTGCCCCCCTTTCCCTATTAAAATGGTGTATAATCCTGAATTCGAAGTGCTTTGGGGAGTGACTCAGTTTTCCTAGGTTTCTCCCATGTGTATATGAGGTATACATGTTAATAAGCTTCTGTTTGTTTTTCTCTTGTTAATCTGTCTTTTATCGTAGGAGTCTCAGCTAGGAATTCAGAGAGCATAGGGAAATTATTTCCTCTCTACACTTGCTTCTTTATAGTACTTTATGCATTTTGTAATTACTTGTCATTTTCCCCTCTCTCTCTCCTTCCTTTCTTCCCTCTTTCCTTTTTTCCTTTCCTTATTTTTCCTGCTTCCCTCCCTCCCTTTCTCTCTCTCTCTCACTCTGTCTTCTAGGAGGATAGCGAAGGAAATATGACTATTTTGTCTCTTTATCTTCGGCTCCTAAAGCAAGGCAATATGTGATCAGTGGGCATTTGTTAAGAGAATAAATATATTAATACATGAAGATTATTTTCACATATGAGTGTCCTATTTCAATAGGGAAATTGATAGGGTCTGTTGTTTTCACTAGAGAATAAGCAGGTTGGAAGGAGGTCTGGAGACTGTTTCTTGGAAGGGTTGGTTATAGGAATAAGGGATATTTCACTTTGGAAAAAAGAAAAGTTGGAGGGTAGAAATTAATAGCCTTCAAATATAGAGAGTTTAATCTTGTAGTGATTTTCATCATCAGAATCACTGGGAAAACTATTTGAAAATATGGAATCCCGGATTGTTCCCTGATCTTTGATTCATTGGGTATGGAGTAAGACTAGAGAATCTGGGATTTTTTTGTTTATTTGCATTTTTAAATGTTTATTTACTTATTTGAGAGAGAGAGAGAGAGAGAGAGAGCGACCCAAGCAGGCTCTGTGCTGTCAGCACAGAGCCCGACGCGGGACTTGAACTCACTAACCTGTGAGATCATGACCTGAGCCGAAATCAAGAGTCAGACGCTTACTCAACTGAGCCACCCATGTGCCCTTTTACTTATTTTGGTTTTTAACCGCAGCTAGTTTTTCATATCAGAAAATGTTGGGAAATGCCAGCTTATAAGAGGCAGCGTTGTCACTGTGGGAAAAACTAGAACACATAGATTGAAGTTATAGAAAGGCAGACTTTGACTCAACAAAGGGGAGTTTCATCCTAGAAGGGCACCAAAGTGGCTGAGGCTGCCTCCCTGGAGGGATGCCCAGAGAGCCCGTCAACCCTCCAGGGGCCAATTTTGCTGTGGATAAGACCTACGCTAACATGATTGAAATCTTCAGTTCAAGGAGATGCATAGTGTTTTAAATGCTTGGGGCTCACAGTTATTGTGCTAGTGGGGAAAGGCAGGAAACAATAACAGACAAACTCCAAATAAACAAAAACGAAAAGCAAAACGACATACACAAAATCCAGGGGGGGGGGGGGTTGGAAGCAAAACAGAGGCTTTAATGAAACTCTCAGAGGCCTGGAAGAGCAGAGGAAACCTGACATTGTCGATACAGTAGAACCACAGGACAAACAACGAGCATGGTGAAGCAGGCTGTGGTCTCAGTGACTAGATTATCTTAAAGTGCAAAGGCCTCAGCATTGAACTTGCACAACTGGTTTGCATTTGCAACCAGAAAATTATGAGGAAATGGATGGTGAAGCAGTGGTTTCAGAGCTACAGGAGGATGAACTTACCAGAAATTGTTTATCTGTGGTCAGTAATTCCCCAGGGAGTCCCAGTGGGGAGGGAAGCCTGTGGCCATTCTGGCTTTGAGGGACAACAAGTCAAAAGCAAAAGGTCTGGTTTGTTTCTGGATCATGAGGCTGCTGTAGAAACAAAGACTGGTTCTAGAAACTCACTCTGGACTGGCCTGAGGGAAGCTCAGAAAGGCAGGGGTCACCATCATCACTGTTAACATTTATGAAGTCCCTTATATTACATATGATTTCATTCTCATAAAAATCCTGGGTGATGGCTCCCATCATCCCCATTTTACAACAAGGAAACCAAGGTTCCGAGAGGTTGTGTAAGTTGCCCAAAGGAACATCGCTTAACAAAAGCCTATTGAGTATTTTGTAGGGACTAGTAAGTGAAAGTCCAGATTTGAACTTGTATCTACCTCCAAAGCCCACGCTTTTTTATCCGCTTTAACAAAGGGTCAGTTTTAACAATAAATAAAATGCTATTATGAAACTGTAGGAGAAATCCCAAGTATCCAAAAGAAAAATTAGCAAAGGGCATGAATAAGTAAGCTACCAAAAACTTGATTCAAGTAACTTGAAAGGACATGAATGGAGTGTAAAATTTTAAGGACATCACAGTAAAAGGAAGGCAGGGAACAAGCAATGGCATATTTGTTGGAGAATATGTAAACTAGTGCAACTTCTTTGGAGGGCAACTTGGCAGGTGTACCTACAAAGATTTTTAGTGCATATTCTTATTGGAATATATATATACGTGTATATATATATATATATATATATATATATATACATATATATATATAAATATATCTAAAATACATATATATATTCATATATATATATCTAAAATACATATATATATTCATATATATATATCTAAAATACATATATATATTCATATATATAAATATACCCATATATATATCTAAAATACATATATATATTCATATATATAAATATATCCATATATATATCTAAAATACATATATATTCATATATATAAATATATCCATATATATATTTAAAATACATATATATATTCATATATATAAATATATCCATATATATCTAAAATACATATATATTCATATATATAAATATATCTAAAATGCATATATATATTCATATATATTTAAAATACATATATATTCATATATATATAAATATATCTAAATACATATATATTCATATATATAAATATATCTAAAATACACATATATTTAAATATATAAAATACAAATATATATAAAATTATACATATAAAATTATATATATATAATTGTATATATATGTATATATATAAGCAAAGATGTACCTAAAGACACTTCAGTATTATTTGTAAGACAAAAGACCAGAGAAGCAACCCAAATGACCTTCAGTTGGAAACTTAACAAATAAATAATGGCAAAACACAAAAAGAAGAAAAATTTACAAAGCCCACATTTAACTACTAGGTGAATCTGCCCCTCAATAATGATGAGAATACCCAGTGATAGTCGTGGCACCTTACAGAGAGATGTTGAGTTTTGTACTATTTATAAATTACTTGCAAATCGGACTTATTTTGAGTCAGAGAAGCAGACAGAGCAGGTGTTATCCTTCAGCGTAGATGGACAAAGAAATAGGGACGCTGTGGGGTTGAGTAAGTTGCCCAATATAATGGTGAGAAATGACTGTGGCCTGGAACACAGTTTTATGGACCCTGTGCCTGGTGCTCTTCATGATGCCCAATATTTAGAAAATAGACGTCTGTGGAGGGGGTGACCCCTTCCTCTGGGAGAAAGGACAAGACCAAGGAGTTATTTTTTAAGTTGACATGGACGGGGCCCCCTTGTGATGGTGTCACGGCTTGCTCTGCTAGCAGGCTGGTTTCTCGGGCTCCTGGTGAGCCATGCCTTCCTCTTGCGTCCAAGGGAGCAGACGGATCTGGACACTTTCACTGCTGGTACCGAATGTCCAAAATAAAGGCAATTCTCTTTGACACCTACCCTCTAACCAGCAGTTGAGGAAGCCGTGGGATCACTCTGTGCCTTCCGGCCTCAGAGTAACAGAATCATGTCTGCTTTCCCCTACGATGGGGTTTACAATCCTGACTGCTCACTGATTGGACCCGTCTGGGAGACGTATGTTTTGGAGCTGGCGTATACTAGCTCATAAAAAAGAATTCTGAAATTTTCGGAAATTTTGTGAACCAGTAGTTGAATATACCTATTATTAAAAATTAATTATATAAAGGTATAGTTAACTAAGTTATATTAAAAGCAACACTTATCACTTCCTAATTATTTTACTCTTATCTGTACTCTCAAGGTTATTTGCATCTGTTGTATTTGCATAGTGGAAATGCTATATAATGGTATATACCTGTTCATTGTCTTCCCAACTCCAGGGCTCAGTGATGGCACGTTGCTAGCTAGAAATTGTGGGAGTATTTACGCTATCCAAACTGGCAAATACTGCAATTAGGGCTTGATCTATTGTCTTGTTGGTTATCTAGACTTAAAAAGATGATAGAAAAATGTCAACAATGCAGATTAAACTTACAGGTATGTCCTAAAACAAGTAATAAAATGGCAATAAATACATATGTATCAATAATTACTTGGAATATAAATGGACTAAATGCTCCAATTAAAAGACATAGGGTATCAGAATGGAGAAAAAACCAAGACGCATCCAGATGCTGCCTATAAGAGACTCATTTTAGGCCTAAAGACACCTGAAGATCGAAGGTGAGGGATTGGAGAACCATCTATCATGCAAATGGATGTCAAAAGAAAGGCAGAGTAGCCATACTTACATCAGACAACTTAGACTTTAAGCCAAAGACTAATAAGCAACGAAGAAGGGCTCTATATCATAATAAAAGGGTCTATACAACAAGAAGATCTAATAATTGTAAATATTTATGCTCCCAACATGAAAGCACCCAAATACATAAAACAGTTAATAACACACATAAAGGAACTAATTGATAAAAACACAATGATAGTAGGGGACATTACCACCCTACTTACATCAATGGACAGATCATCTAAGTGGAAAATCAGCAAGGAAACAATGGCTTAGAATGACACACTGGATCAGATGGATTTAATGGATATATTCAGAACATTCCATCCCCAAACAGGAATACATATTCTTTTCAAGTGCACATGGAACATTCTCCAGAATTGATCCCATATTAGCCCACAAAAGAAGCCTCAACAGATACAAAAAAAATTGAAATAGCTTTTCTGACCAAAATGCTATGACAGTGGAAATCAACTACAAGAAAAAGCTTGGAAAGACCACAAATACATGGAGGTTAAAGAACATTCTATTAAAGAGTCAATGGAAAGGAAATCAAGAAAGAAATTAAAAAATACATGAAAACAAATGAAAATGAAAACACAATGGTCCAAAGCCTTTGGGATATAGCAAGGCAGTCCTAATAGGGAAGTTTATAGCAATACGGGCCCACCTCTAGAAGCAAGAAAGATATCAAGTTAAAATATGTCCTGTTTGTAACCATTACATTGTGAATAACACAAAAGTTGAGGAAATATACCTCCAGCATTGAAAGTCTCTCATGTTTTGACAATCAAGTAAAATTCTGACATTTTTTGCATTTCACTTTCATTTTCCTTATTAACAAATAAAAATATCAACCAACATTCGTGTCTGAACTACATTCATTTTTCAACTGCAACCACGTGTTAACTGGGAATCTAAGAATTCACTAAAAATCAATGAAAGCATTCTGTGGGAATTAATTGGCTAAGTGGAATTTACAACAAAGGGTATTATGTTTTATTTTTATAGCTAAATTGTGAACTACACATCCTTTATATTACTAACATTTATAATAAGCTTTTATAGGTATACCAATACAGATTTTTGTCTTTTGGAGAACTGGTTGTTAAATATTACCACCAGATCACTATTGCCTAGGAACCTAAAAATCACTAATACCTGGAAAAGAGTCATCAGCAAGATGGTGGAATAGAAGATACCAGTCTTTGCATCCGATATAAAACAACAATCAGACAGCTATCCATGAACAAAAATAGCCCTTGGAGGGCTCAAATCCAACTAGGAACTTGCAGCAACACAGTGGAACATCAACAATAACAAAAAATGGAGAATAACTATATAGAAAGGGTTGCACAGGAGGTCTGCATAGCTTAAATATCTGGAAATGGTTAGGAACATAGAAGAATAGGGTTTCAGTATCATAGGTGCTACTGCATTTCCTAGTGGCCTGCTCATGATGGACCCTGGCTCTCTTTGTCATTGAGTACCTCAACGGCCCCTGAGATAGCCACAGACTTCCTGTAGCTGTCACAGCAGAGGACCCCATAGTGTTTGTTGGTATGGACCCCAATGGCCTTCTCCAAAGAAGACACCTACACCTTAACCACGTAACCAACAATTATAATTGCTTCTGGACCCCTTTGAGAGGGAGATGCTACCATTTCCTTGCCCCAAGAATGAGCTGCTATTGTGCCATCCTGGACGCGGGGCTGACATCCTTCCAACCAGCTCTGCATATGCACTGGACCCAAGGGCCATGGCTTCTCTGTGCACCTGTCCTTATTTACCAGACCTGCTGTCACTGTGGGCTAACTTGTGACTTGAGTTAGTTCTGGACTCCAGCTTTGTGACTCCTCCGTGTGTGCCCACACTGGGGAAACTAGAGCCACAGGTGTGCCAGCACCCTGAGCTCTGGAGCCATAATCACTCTGCTCGTACCCCCACTTAGGACCCTGGCTCCACCGCCACTCTGAGAGTACCTGTGTCTAGGGCACTGGGCCACCACCTCAATGGGCACATTTACATCCTGAACCCCAGAGCCATGGTTACTCTGCACACACCAGTGCTTAGGACATTGGCTCTGCAGCTACTCTGGAAGTGCCCACCCAAGGGCACTGGAGCTACCTGCGGGAGGACCTGGACCAACTGTAACTTTGCATGTGTCTGTGCTCTAGACAATGGCTCCATGGCTGCCTGACGGGTGTCTGTATATCGGACACCAGTGCCACCACCACTGGGAACACACTCAAAAGCCAGAACTAGTGCCAGAGGGATTCCCTTGGCCACAAATTCCCCTGTGGGAGAAAAAGAGATCAGGAAGAGCCCAGAACCCTTTGCCATCAAAGACCTCAAGAACTCTTACTGTCGCTATGGTCACCTACAGTGTTGGCTGCTGAGGACCCTTGCAATCCTTGCAAACACTGGCCTCAGCTGATGCAGAAGCACAAGACTATACCACTGTGCCCTCCTTGGAGCAGGAACTGCCACACCCAATCCATAGGTAAAGGTCTTTCCCCACTGAAACCAGTTTATAAAGTCTAGAAGACATGACTGCTATATTGAATGCATAGACATCAGCATAAGGCTACAGAAACATGAAAAATCAAGGAACCAGGAGACTCCCAAAGAACACAGTAATTTTATGGTAACTGACTCCAAAGAAATGGAGATCTATAACTTGCTGGACAAATAATTCAAAATAATTATTTAAATAAAACTCAGTGAGCTATAACACAGATAGGCAACTCAACAAAATCAGGAAAATGATATATAAACAGAACGGTAAGTTCAACAAAGAAATAGAAATCATAAAGTAGAACAAAACAGAATTTCTAGATCTGAAGGGTACAATGAGTGAAATAAAAAGTACCCTAAAGGGCACCAATAGAAGCCTTGATCAAGCCAAAGAAGGAAGCTGAAAAAACTAAGAGATTAGTTTAAGATTATCCAGTTAGGGGCGCCTGGGTGGCTCAGTCGGTTGAGCGTCCGACTTCGGCTCAGGTCATGATCTCACGGTTCGTGGGTTTGAGCCCCGCATCAGGCTCTGTGCTGACAGCTTGGAGCCGGAAACCTGCTTCTGATTCTGTGTCTCCATCTCTCTCTGCCCCTCCCCTGCTCATGCTGTCTCTCAAAAATAAATAAATGTAAAAAAAAATTTTTTTAAATTATCCAGTTAGAGGAACAAAAGGGGCAAAGAATGAAAAAGAATGAAGAAAACCCACCAGTGAAAGTAACAATCAACAAAATGAAAGGCAACTTATGGAAACCATATATCTGATAAGGGATTACTATCCAAAACACATAAGGAACTCATACAACTCAATAGCAAAAAACTCCAAGTAAGCCATTTAAAAATGGGGGAAGCACCTTCATAGATATTTTTCTGAAAAAAAGACATAGGACAGGTATATGAAAACATGCTCAATATCACTAATCATCAGGGAAAATGCAAATCAAAACCACAATGAGATATCACCTATACTTGGTAGGATGGTTATTACGAAAAAGTCAAAAGACAAGCGTCGGCGAGGATGTGGAGAGAAGAGAATCCTTGTGTACCATTGGTGGACACGTAAATTGATAGAATCACTAGGGAAAACGGTATGAAGGGTTTTTGAAAAATTAAAAATGGAACTGCCATATGATCCAGCAATCCTGCTTCTGGGTATATATCCAGAAGAAATAAAATCACTACCTCAAAGACATAGCCAAACTCTCATGTTTGTTGCAGCATTAAATTCACAGTAGCCAAGACAATATGGAGACAAGCGAAGTGTTTATTGACAGATGAATGGATAAAGAATGGATAAAGAAAATGTGATACGTATAGATCTACCTACCCACAATGGAATATTATCGAGTCCTATAAAAGAGGAAATCCCGTGATGTACAACAAAATGGGTGAACCAGGAGGATATTTTGCTATGTGAAATAAGCCAAACAGAGAAAGACAGATACTGCATTATCCCACTTATATGTGTTACCAGGGTAGGGGAAAAGGGGAGATGTTTGGCAAAGGGTATAAAATTTCAGGTGATGAATGAATTAAGTTCTGGATATCTAATACACAACATAATGGCTATAGCTAATAATAATGTATTATGTACTTGACTGACAGTAGACCGTAAGTGTTCTCACTAAAAAAAACAAAACAAAACAAAACAAAAACAAAAACAAAGATATCTATGTGAGGGGATGAGTACATTATCTGACTTTTGCGGAAACCATGTGACAATGTATATGCATATCAAAACATCTCAGAAACCTTAAATATATAGTTTTCATTTGTCAATCATACCTCACTAAATGCCAAAAAAAAAAAAAATGCGAACACCTGGATCCTGTTTCCCAAGTTCCAATGTAACAGTTTCTGACTCAACAATTACACCAGCCTCAGGTGACTGTAATGTGCCGCTAAGGCTGGGAATTAGTGCTACAGAGATTTTCAAAATTGAATTCTAGAAAGTGTAGGTTGGGCCAGTGGACCAGGACTGGCTTCCTAGGAGATGAAGGGCTCAGACGAATGCAGGGAAGCTTTATCCTCTGAGACACAGCCAGCCTGTCTTCAAGGAATGATATTCAAACTCCTGGGCCTCAAAGAGTCCAGCTACGGCAGGGGGGGAAGCTTGGTATAAATGAAATATGATGAATAATGCGGAGCTTACAAAACTAAGCTCCAGATTATGGGAAGAGGAAGAAAGCGTGACGATTGATTTGTGCATGTTGGCAATTGTATACTATCAGAGATCTTATTGGAGGAGGCCAGAAGTAGCCCAGGGCCAAACTTAAGGAGGTTACACTTCTAACTAATAAAACATATTAAACTACACACACACACACACACACACACACACACACACACACACACCCAAGTGAGTGCCAGAGGCTGAAATATCTTTTCAGAAGAATGTCTGCCTAAATCAATAGCTTAATTGTTCTCATGAAGAATCTCTTATTTTTTCCCCTTTGGTTTTAA
This sequence comes from Panthera leo, assembly GCF_018350215.1. Lineage (NCBI taxonomy): Eukaryota > Metazoa > Chordata > Mammalia > Carnivora > Felidae > Panthera > Panthera leo. Next base: position 116,577,365 of record NC_056684.1, read on the forward strand.
ATTATTCTTTACACTCTTTCTTCCTATCAACTCCTTTCTTTGATCTTACAATAAATACATCTTACTCTTTCTTACTGAAAAGAATCAGAGTAACTCCACGTTCTTCCCAAGCCTCCTGAGAGCCAACAGACTGCCAAGAGGCTGGCCAATGAGTTCAGGATGAGGCTCTCGGGAAGGTAGAAAACCAGGGCTAGAGGTTGCCAGGAAATAAAAGAAAGAAAAGAGTGGTCAAAGGGTCAGCATGTGCCAACTTCTTCTGATCAGACTCAGGTGAAATCCAAAGAGATGTACAGAGAGAGTGAAGCCTATGGGGGATTGCTGGGAGAAGTGGCAAAAATCACCCTCTGCTCTGACTCATAAGTCTCCGTTGCTCTGACATCCCTCACAGGTTACAGTAGGGAGTGGAAAATGCAGAGCAGTCTGGATTGTTCTACAAGAATCCTCCATCTTCTATAACACATTAAGCCTTATTTCAGTGCTGTGCACACTTGAGGTGTTTTTAAGAGAGAAGGATTGGGCAAGAAATTGGAAAAGGCACTGGTGACAGCCTGCCACTTATCCCCTATATATTAATTCTCTTCTTTCTTATTAACACAGCTGCCATTTCTCAAGTAGGCAAATGATTATCTAGAATAAAACCCACTCTGCTGTTTGCCGAGGCTTCATGGCAAAGTTCTGAAAATAAGACAAGGTTGTGTGAGATTCTAGAAAGTGTCCTTACAGTGAGGGTATGCATTCTTTGTCTCTTCCTCCTTCTTATCGACTGGGATGAAGACATAAAAACTGGAATGTTGGCAAGGATCTTGGTCCTGACGATGACAAAGAGCGAGATGGCCAGAGTTCGAGTTGCTGGTAAGCTCTTGTCACTCCCAGAGGATGGAATGCTTGGAACTGATATGTGAGGACTCTCAAAAGTAAATGATAGTAGGAAGATTGGGGAAGAAGACCAGAATTTCAAGAACCACCATATCAGTGATGAATTTTGCCCCCTTTTCTTCTGTTATCCCCCAGCCAGGACTCAAGGTGCCCTGAAGCCAGAAAGTAGACACCAACGCATGTTCATGAGGACTCCAGTAGAAGTCCTTTAGTTCTGGCTTGAAGAGCAGTAAAGGGGATTCCTAACATATTGAGAAATCTTCTTTGTTTTCTCCATTCTCTTGTGCTCTAGCCCCAGAGCAATCCCGTGACAGTGGTGGTAAGAACAGTGACAGTGGCAGCAGTGGAACCTGCAAGTACCTAAAACTGAAACAGGGAAACTTTCCTCCCTGATCAAAGGAGCTGTGGTACCAAAAGTGTGAGTAAAGTAAACTTGCATTTTGTTCTGTCTCTCTGACTTTCTGCTACTTAACTTCTGTTATAGGTGCAGTTTCGGGAAATATGCAGCAGAGGAGAATAAAAAAAGCCCCAGTTTTCTGGACTGCAGACCATAAAGAGGAGCAGCTGGAAAGCAGAAAGTACCAGAAATGTGACCGGGGTGGGAGAACTTGGGAAAAAAGTCCCATAAAGCTCCTGGCTTCACCCTCGAGTTGTGCATACAAGGACCTGACCCTAACAGCACACCCTAGACATGAAGAATGGGTTACTGGGCAGGCCACCACCTAAGTCCCAGACTAGCCATGGGTGGCAGTCGTAACTGACAGATGTCAATAACAACGCAAAGACTTTGAAAACAGAACAATGGCATTACATTCTACAGAAGACTGGTCAGCACTTGATGCCTGAACCCAAACAGATCTATATCCTGGCAACACAAAAATACCAATGTTGTTGATGGTATTTAAACAAGACATGGAGTCTCATAACATAGTATTAAAAATGTCCAGAATACAATACAAAATGATTTGGCACGCTAACAGAGAAATCTCAATGTGTATGGAAAAAGACAACGACAATATGTATGGAAATATGTATTTTAGAACTAAATGTGTATTTTAGAACTAAATGTGTATTTTAGAAATAAAGATACAAGAAGTGAAATAAAAATGTCACTGGGTGGACTCCACAGCAAAGTGGACGTGACAAAGGTAAGCATTAGTGAACTTGCTATCTAAGTGAACTTAGATAGAGTAATAATTATCCAATTATTACAGACAGAAAAAGATTGGGAAAAAAAAAGAACAGAGCCTTGGGGACTTATGGGACAATACAAAAAGGTCTAACAGGGTCCTAGAACATAAGAAGAACACGTATGTCACAGAAAAAAATATTTGAAGAAATAGTGCTGAAAGCTTCCCAAACGTCTCTGAAGACATCAATCTACAGATTCAAGAAGCTCAGCCAACCTCAAACAAGATAAACGTTAAGAAATCTATGTCCAGCTCCATCATAATAAAAAACTGCTGGAGACTGAAGACAAGTGAAAAAAAAAATCTTAAAAGTAGCCAGAAAAAAACAACACATTGCTTATAGTGGGAAACATTTCGAAGGACTATGGGTTTTTCATCAGGACTCACAGATGCCAGGAAGAAGAGGAGGAGCATCGTAAGGTGCTGAAAGAAAGTAAGTGGGAATTCAGAATTGCATTCTTGGGATAAACCAAACTTGCTTAGGACAGCGTCTTGTTTTTCTAACTTTGATGGATTTGGTTTGCTAATATTTTGCTTAATTCCCACCACCCAACTATGCTCATGAGAAATATTGATTTATAATTTTCCTTTCTTGTGTTTTACTTGTCATATTTTGGGTTCAAGATTATGTTGCCTTATAACACAAATAGGGGAGTGATCTCTCTTTTCCTATACTTGGTAACAGCTTGCATAAGACTATTTTATGTGTATTTAAATTTGTTTGGTAGAATGAGTTAGGAAGCCATCTGGGGCTCAAGTTTTCTTTGTGGGACTTTAAAAAGTTGATTAAATTTCCTTAATGGTTTGAGGGCATTCAGATTTTCTATTTTCTCTTGCATCATTTCTGGTAAGTTACCTTAAGTATTTACCCATCTCATCTAAAGTTCCAAATTTGTATAGGCACAAAGTTGTATATCTCATTATTTTTTTTTTAATGGCTGCATCATCTGGATGTTGTTTTCCTTTTTATTCCTAGTATTGTTTGTTTTGCTTTTTATTACTTTTCTTAGGAGTCTTTCCAGAGATTTTTTTTTTCAATTTTATGAGTTTTTAAGAAATCAGCTTTTGGTTTTGATTTTCTCTGTTTGCCATGTCATTATTTTCTGTATTTATTTTTATTATTTTCCTCCATCCTTTGCCTTTGATATGATCTTGCTAGCCTATTTCTAAATATTTACCTCATTTTCTACCTATAGCTCAATAATTTCCAGCCTTGTTTCTTTTCATATATATATACACATAAGCATGTAAGGTTATAAATATCCTTGTAAGTCTGTTTTATTTTATTTCTTAAGTTGTAATATGTACTGTTATTTTTATGATCATTCATCTTGAAATAGTTCTAACTTCCTTTATGATGGGAAACAGTCCAGCATTTGGATTACAAGTGTGGAATCTATGGCTTTACTGATTGAATCCAGCACTGCCAGCTGTGTGAGTTTGGGTAAATCACTCCTTGGGAGCATTGGTTTCTTTGGGGGAAATGTAGAAAATAAGAATGATGTCTATCTTGAATGGATTTTTGTACAGATTAGGTAGAGTCTGGCACACAGTAAAGAGCAATGTAAGTATAAGCTGTTACATAGTAGCTGTTACTTCTTTAGTTCCTTTGTTATCACGTTTTTTTCTGGTTATACTTTACAGTTTGTTTCTAGTTTTATTGCGTTGTAATCAGAGAACCTTTGCTGTATGATTTCAATTACTGATGATCCGGTGAAATATTCCACATGTGTTTAAAAAGGCAGTAGATTCTGCCGGGTTGAGTGCGGTGTGACAGTGTTTTGGTGTATCAGTCAGTATCTGCTCAGGAAAGTTGGAAACCATTCTAGGTATTTCAGAGAGAATTTAATACAGGATATTGGTTACAAATTTTTTAGAAGAGCAAACAGATAGACAGATAGACAGAAAGACAGAAAGAAGGAAGGAAAAAAGGAAGGAAAAAAGGAAGGAAGGAAAAAAGGAAGGAAGGAAGGAAGGAAAAAAGGAAGGAAGGAAGGAAGGAAGGAAGGGAGGGAGGGAGGGAGGGAGGGAGGAAGGGAGGAAGGGAGGGAGGGAGGGAGGAAGGAAGGAAGGAAGGAAGGAAGGAAGGAAGGAAGGAAGGAAGGGTGGGGCATTGGAGCTTAGTAAAGATGGCTTTGTCCAAAAGCCCAGTATCCCTGTACATCTGAGGATGCTAAAGGACCCACTACTGCCATTAGGATCACTGCTGTTGCTTTGCACAGGTAGGAGCCTGCACAGTGATAGATGATGGAGCCCAGCATCCAGCAGTGACATGGATTGCCGCTAATAGAGTTGTCATCAAAAACAGAAAGAGAACAAAAAAGGCCTTCCCTTTTCCTCCTGCCTTATGATCTCTGACCAGTACCTCCCACTGGCAGAATATAAACTGAAGCTAACTGACAAAGGAACCTGGAAACATACTTTGTGGGATTCAAGCCTGTTTTGAGACAAAGCAGTGGTCCAAATGTTGTTCCAAATGTTTCGCATGAAGCAAAAATGGAAACTAAATGACTGGCCAACTTAAATGTGTTGTTCAAATCTTCTATATCTTTACTGCTTGTTTTTATCAATCATTGGGTAATGGGTTGGTATATTTCTTATAGTTTTGTCAATTTTTCCCTTATTTGGATGCATAAAAACGTAATGTTTTTATTTTCTTTTTTTAAATGTCTATTTATTTATTTTGAGGGGGACGGCCAGAGAGAGAGGGAGAGCAGGCTACCCGTCAGTGCGGAGCTCGATGCAGGGCTTGAACCCACGAACTGTGAGGTCATGACCTGAGCCGAAATCAAGGGTCAGATGCTTAACCAACTGAGCCACCCAGGCACCCTGCAAATTTAATGTTTTTAGAGCTTCCTGGCAAATAGAATCTTCTCTACAAATTATGAAGTGACCCTCTTTATCTCTAGTTAGCATTTCTGTCTTAAAGTCTATTACTGTGATGTGACAGCGTTTTTAGGTTGGGTTCCCTAAGAGCAGAGCCCACATAGGGATTCTGATGCAAACTACCATTTTACCCATTTTTAAGTGTCCAGTTTGTTGGCATAAAGTACATTCATATTGTTGTGTAACCATCACTGCTGCCAATGTTTTGTAAATTCCCTCTATAAGACTGAGGAAGTTTCCATTTTTCCTGGTTTGCTGGAAGTTATCATAAATGTGTGTTAAAATTTGTCAAATGCTTTTTTTCCCCCTCTGGGATTACATGTTCTTTTTTCTTTTATTCTGTTAATTCGATAAATCATATTGACTTTGTTTTAAAAGATTCCATCAAATTATTCTGGGTTAAAAACCACTTGTTCATGGTGGATTAGCATTTTAATATATTGATGGATTCATTTTGCATTTTATTACGGATTTTAAAGCTTATGTTCCTGAGTGATAGTGCTCTGTAATTTCTTTTTGTTTTAATATCTTTGCAGTTTTGTTATAGCTAAGCGGGCCTCATAAAAATTAATTGGGAAATGTTTCTTCTATTATTTGAAAGAGTTCTTTTTTAACATTGGAATTATTTCTTCCTTAAATGTTTGCTAGAATTCATCACGAAATCCATCTAGGTGTGAAGTTTTCTTTGTGGAAAGGTTATTTACAAATTCAGGTTAACAGATTTTCTATCTCCTTTTTTATCTTTGGTAACTTGTATTATTGGCATAAAGAGGTTTGTAGTATCGCTTATCCTTTTACTGTATGGAACATTTGTAGTTACCTTCTGATACTGGAATTTTGAGGGTTTTCTCTCTCTCTTTTTTTTTTTAATTTTTTTTTAATGTTTATTTATTTCTGAGACAGAAACAGAGCATGAGCATGGGAGGGGCAGAGAGAGAAGACACAGAATCCAAAGCAGGCTCCAGGTTCTGAGCTGTCAGCACAGAGCCCGATGCGGGGCTCGAACCCACAGACTGAGAGATCATGACCTGAGCCGAAGCCGGACGCTCAACCGACTGAGCCACCCAGGCGCCCCATTTTTTCTCTCTTTTTAAAAATTCAGTCTTGTCAGTGTTTACCAATTTTATTAAATTTTCAAAGAAGCAATTTTGGCTTTTATTATTTTTTAAGTTTATTTATTTATTTTGAGAGAGAGCACAGGAGCATGAGTGAGGGTGGGACGAAGAGAGAGGGAATAGAGAATCCCAAGCAGGCTCCGTGTTGTCAGTGCAGAACCCGATGCAGGGCTTGATCTCATGACCCATGAGATCATGACCTGAGCTGAAATCAAGAGTCAGATGCTTCACCAACTGAGCCACCCAGGTGCCCTGCAAGTTTGACTTCAAAAAAATTTCATTGTTGTTTCTCTATTTTCCATTTTTAAATTACTGTTCTTACCTTTATCATTTTTTTCCTTTTACTTGCTTTGTGTTTAATTTGCTGTTCTTTGTCTAGCTATTAATCTAGATCATTGTTTTAAGCCTTCCTTTTTATTAAGATCAGCATTTATAAATTATCCTCTAAGCAGTGATGAATCTTACACATCTGTTGTATTTTGAGGATCATATTTAAACTGTTTTCTAGTTTCTTTTATGACTGCTTCTTTTTACACATGGGTCATTAGGAGTACGTTGTATAATTTTTAGAATGTGCAGCTTTTATGAATACCTTAGTTACTGATTTCTCATTGAACTTTGTCATGGTCTGAACATATACTCTGCATGCTTTCAATATTTTGAATATTTTTGAATATTTTTGAGATGGCCCAGCAGGGGTCTATTGTGGAGGATGTTCTATGTGCACTTAAGAGAATATTCCACCATTTTTTGGTTGTTGGCTTCTAGAAATGTCAATTAGATGGAGTCACTTGATAGTGTTCATTTTTTCTGTATTCTTATTGATTGAAAAAAATCTACTTGGTCTAGCATTGAAAGAGAAGTGTTAAAATTTCCGAGTTTGTCTCTTTCTCCTGTTAGTTCTGTCAAATTTGTTTCCTGTATTTTGAAACTGTAATATGAAATATATAACAATTTGGGGTCATTATGTCTTCCTGATGAACTCATCCTTTTATCTTTATAAAATGTCCTTCTTTATCTCTCATTATAGTCCTTGTGATTTTTTTCTTCCCTCTACATCTTACCAAGGTTCAGGACAATTAATTTTCCTTATAGTCTCCTGATTGTGTGGGGGCAGACATGGCTACCCTTATACTAATGATGTAGTTATTTGGGATTCTATAAATGGTAGGTGTCAATTTTTTTTTTTTTTTTTGAGATGAAGAAAGCTAAGAGACGGAGAAATCTAAAAGATAAATAGCTTCTAGGGGAATAGAGTAGAACTTGCAGACATATGTGAGATTCCTAAGAGTCATACAAATACAAGTGGAAATCATTTTTTGAACCTTTTCTATATGACAAGCACAATTTCAAATACTTTACATGTACCAACAGATTTAATATTTGTAACAGCTCTATAGGAGGAGAACATTATTATTTTCTCTCTTTTTTAAAAGTAATCTCTAAACCCAATGTGGGGCTTGAACTCATGATCCCGAGATCAAGAGTTGGATGTTCTACTGACAAAGCCAGCCGGGTGCACCCCCCTTTTTTACTCTCTTTTGTAGATGGGAAACGGAGGCTCAGAGAAGCTAGATTACTTGCAGAGCTAGTAAAGGACAGAGACAGAATGTGAGCCTAGGCAGTGTGATGTTCAGGGATCCAACTCACCCACTAGGGACATACAGTGATAGAGTGATCTCAGGTTAACTGTAAGGTTCTGAATGTGATACACACATCTGATCACGACGCTTGACTGCTCAGATCCTTTTAATGGCTTGTCATGGTGCTTTGGCTGAAGACCAAAAATCTTTATCTGTTCATGTAAGATTTATCTCCTGTGGGGCATTTGGGTGGCTCAGTCAGTTAAGCGTCTGACTTAAACTCAGGTCATGATCGCGTGGTCCGTAAGTTCAAGCCCTGTGTGGGGCTCTGTGCTGTCAGCTCAGAGCCTGGAGCCTACCTCAGATTCTATGTCTCCCTCTCTCTCTCTGCCCCTCCCCTGTTCTCACTCTGTCTCTGTCTCTCTCTCTCTCTTTCTCAAAAATAAATAAACATTAAAAAAAAAAAGATTTATCTTCTGTCCATCTCCCCAGCCTCATTTTGATTTACTTTCTCCCTTGGTGTACTTCATTCATACTGCTCATCTCTAAGATTTTCTGGTATGATGTGCTTTCTCCTCCTCCAAGAACATGGCATATCCTGGACTCTTGGCCTGAAATTCTCTTTCCCTCTCTTTGTCTCATCATCCTTTAAGTCTCAAACATTACCTCCTCCAGGAAGCCTTCTCTAGTGCTCCTGGGTTAGATTCTCCAGGCTTACCTGCCCACAACAACCTCTAACACTTATCATGCTTGGAACTGCTTGTTGGAGGTATGTCTTCCTTTGTAGACTTTAAACTCAATAAGGCCAGGGAAGGTAAATCTTATTCACAAGTTGGTCCCTATTAGTTAGTAAAGGGTTTGACACGTAACATTCCTACAGTAAATATTTTTTAAGGCCCAAAGTAAAACTGACATCTTTAAAACACTGTCCTCTCTCTAGACCCATGACCTCTGAGAATTTGAAATATCATATAAACACTTCGTGCACTCTATAGGGCTTATACCCAGGACATAATTCATGATCTGAAAATTAGTTCAGCATTCTCTTGGGACCAACCCTTAGGAGATGAGACTTCTGGGAATTTTGCTTTTATAAAAGCGAGAGAAGCATTTCTTCTGGTATTGTGACCTCATAGATTCCAGTCCCATCTGGAACCTACAAACTCATGCATTTTTATGAGAAGAAAAAGCAGCCAAAGCTGTGAAATAATCCCTTTTCTTCAGACTCCAAGTAAATTTGTTTTAACCAATGAGCAGAGGGCATAGGGGATATTATTTCTACAGAGATTGATTTAAAGTATGAAACAGATGTCAGCCAGTCCCTGAAACCCCAGAGTATTTCCTTGAGGCTGTCTCTAGTTCCTCGCAATATTTGTTTATTTTGGATAAAAGCCATTGCCTCTTTTAAAATGCAAACATTGGGGCGCCTGGGTGGCGCAGTCGGTTAAGCGTCCGACTTCAGCCAGGTCACGATCTCGCGGTCCGTGAGTTCGAGCCCCGCGTCAGGCTCTGGGCTGATGGCTCGGAGCCTGGAGCCTGTTTCCGATTCTGTGTCTCCCTCTCTCTCTGCCCCTCCCCCGTTCATGCTCTGTCTCTCTCTGTCCCAAAAATAAATAAAAAACGTTGAAAAAAAAATTAAAAAAAAAAAAATAAAATGCAAACATTAACTACATTGAGTGGGTGGAGCTGAAGGAGACGGCATGGTGAGCTGCTCTTCATGTTCACTTGTCTGATTCCCCCTCACCCCCCCCAATTTTATGTGAATTAGTAAATCATCTTCTATCCCAAACTGACATAGGCTCCATAAAGAGGAAAAGGAAGAGAGAAACCAAGAGAAGAAGTCGCTGCCAGGGTGATCCTTCTTGGGAATGGGATGACAAACCCTGGATGCCAGCTCAGCAGGAGCTCCCGGGAATGCCATGGAAGGAGGAAGAGTCCTGTGCAGGCAGCCAGGAAAGCTTCACAAAGAGATTGCTTCCTGTTCACACTGTTTCCAGGGATGAGATTTTCTTTTTCATTCTGCTTTGCTTAGTGACCTACACCTTCCTCTATCCTACCCCTATTCATTTGAAATAAGAGATCTTTTTAAAAAGAGTTTTATTGAAGCATAATTGGTATACAATAAATTGTACATATTTAGTGTGTCCAATGAACTGTGTCGATATAGAAATCCACCTGTGAGCTTTTACCCCCATCAAGACAATGAACATACCCGCCAATCCCAAAAGTCTCTTCCTCTCTCTTTGTAAATTCTTCCTTCTGCCCCTTTGCACCCTCTCCTAGGCAACTATCGATCTATCACTACAGATGTTCACATTTTCTTGAATTTTATATAAATGGAATCATGTATGTTTTTCTTTCAGCTGGCATAATTATTTTGAGATTCCTCCATATTGAATGTATTAATAATCATTTACTACTTTTTCATTTCATTCATTTCATTCATATGCCACAATTTGTTGCTTCATTTGCTTGTCGCCCATTTGGATTGTTTCCAGTTTGGGGCTGTTACAAATAAAACTGCTACGAACATTCATGGAGAAGTTTGTGTAAGTCTCTGTATGGACTTTGGTTGCATTTAGTTCTTTTGGGTAAAGACCAAGGATTGGAGTGGATGGGTCATATGGTAGGAGTTAACTTTTGAAGAAACTGACAAACTGATTTACCATTTTGCATTCCCACCTGCAGTGTATGAGAGTTCTTGTTTTTCGGCTTCCTCACCAGCATTTGGCATGGTCACGCTTTTTTATTTTACCCATTCGAACGAGTAATAGTATTTCCTTGTGGTTTTAATTAGTATTCCCTAACGGCTGATGATGCTGAGCATCGTTTCATGCGTTTATTTGCCATCCACACACCTTCTTTGGCGATGTGTCTATTCAAATCCTTTGTCCACTACCAAAAAATTGGGTTGTTTTCATGGTTTTGAATGTTAAGCATTCTTCATACATACAGAGTAGAAGCCCTTTATCACATATATGCTTTGCAAATGCTTTCCTCAGTCTTCCATTTGTCTCTTGTTCTTTTTTAAAAATTTATTTATGTGTTTATTTATTTATTTATTTATTTATTTATTATTTATTTTTCATTTAGAGAAAGCGCATGCATGCACACACAAGTGGGGAGGGGCAGAGAGAGAGGGGGACAGAGGATCTGAAGTGGGCTCTGTGTTGTCAGCACAGAGCCTGAAAGCAGGGCTTGAACTCATGACCCGT